>NC_135326.1:11213046-11443933 GCF_048772815.1 Callospermophilus lateralis | reverse complement strand
AAGGCAGTGACCCAGCCCCTAGCGCTCAAGGAATTCCCCCACGGACTGGCAGATGACAGGGGCTAGTCTCTTCTCTTCTACCTTGGAGGAGGCTGCATCTGGTGGGAGCTAAGCTATAAAAGCTCAGACCTGGTTCTTCATGCACCCAAAGCTGACCACCTAGTGGCCCCCCATAAGGACAGTTTTGTTCCCCTGAGGACAACTGGCAAAGTGCAGAGACACTGGGGGTGTCCCACTTTGGGATGTGGTGCTACTGGTGAGCAGCAGGTGGAGACCAGAAATGTTGTTCAACATCCTACAATGAACAGGATGGGCCCATCACAGAGAGTGATCTGGGCCAGTGCACCAGTAGGACCAAGGCTAAAGAACCCAGCCTTAGCATGAGAACCTTGTCAGTCCTTCCATCCAGCCAGCCAGCCAGCCACCCATGCACCCATCCAGTCAACCATCCATCTGCCCATCCATCCATCCATCCATTTACTCACCCACCCACCCAATCATCCACCATTCAACCATCCATCCATCCATCCACCCATTCATCCATTCACCCATCCATGCATCTACCCATTTGCCCATCCAACCACCCATCCATCCATCTACCCACCCAGCCACCCATCTACCCACCCATCCCTCCATCTACCCACCCAGCCACCCATTCATCCATCCATCCATCTATCCATTCATCTATCCATCCACCCACCCACCCACCCATCCACCCATCCATCCATCTATCCATCCATCCACCCACCCATCCACCCACCCACCTACCCATCCACCCATCCATCCACCCATCCATCCATCCATCTATCCATTCATCTATCCATCCACCCACCCACCCACCCATCCACCCACCCATCCATCTATCCATCCATCCACCCATCCATCCACCCATCCGTCCACCCATCCATCCACCCATCCGTTCACCCATCCACCCACCCATCCACCCACCCATCCATCTGTCCATCCAACATGGGTGGATGGGCAGATAGACAAATGGATGATGCCTGGATGAAAACATGGACAGATGGGTGGGTGGAGGGATGGCTCGTTCATGGATGGATACATAAGATGCATGCTGATGGATTTGGGGTAAAATTCTAGAGATTTGCTAACCCTGAGAATAAAGGGCTCAGAGCAGAATACAATTTTACAAGCCTGTGTGTAATCCTCCATACAGTTTAGCCAAAATAAGAAAACTCCCCACACTCTCTAAGATCCTCTGGCCTCCAAAGACCCCCATTCAGACCTTCTCCTTGGCCCCCACTTTTCCATAGTCTCCAGTCATACTGGGGATCAGCGTTTCTGTGAACACAGGATATGTGAGTATCTTTTGGACTCACGGCTTTCAAATCCTTTGGGTCTGAACCCAGCAGTGGCATTGCTGGGTCATATTGTGATTCAGTCTTAAGCTTTTGAGGGGTCACCATATTGTTCTGCCAAGGGCCACCTGGAGCCCCAGGAGCTGGAGAGGCAGGAGGAGCCTCCCTGGAGCCTATGCAGGGAGTTCAGGCTGGGACCCTGGTCCAGCTTCTGCCCTCCAGGGCTGGGGTAGGGGGGGTGGTTCCTGGATTACTTTTAAGTCTCTTTGTTTTGGGTTATTTATTACAGCAGCCCCAGGAAAACCCTCACAAACTCAGCCCGGCCTCAAGTTGTTTGAGAGGGCTATTTTCACTCTTGGAAAAGAATCATGTTTGGTGCTGAGATCCGCAGCACTAAGAAATTTTCATTTGCACTGGTCAATTTTAAGTGAATTATTCCCCTAAACTGCACACACACAGCACCATCCCACCACCCAAACCGCACTCTACCTCAGTGTGTGGTTCCCATAGCAACCAACATCCCCGATGCCCAGATCATCTGCCAAGATCAGCAGGATGTTTGGCTTGGAGGCGTTCGGTGACTTCGGCTCACAGGTCTGCAGAAGCCAACATAGAAGGAGGAGAAGCAGCGTGGAGTCCCTGCAGAGGAAAACAAAAGGCAGAAAATAAATGTACAAGATTTGGCATGCAAAGTATACACCATGCACATGTAGATGTCAGGGGTCTATCTATCTCCTATGATGCTAACTGAGCCCCGAGAGAATTATCCAGCTGTGGGAAGCCTCTGCTTTTGCACGAGGTCCAACAGCCCAAAGCGAACCAGGGTGGAGTCACTACTGCTCATGGCCACACAATCAAGATGAGCTGATAGGCCCATTTCCTCCCTGCACCCAAACTGGAGATTCTCAGCAAGCAATCAGAACCTGAGCCCTCATAATAAGAAGGTTCCCTCCACTTCAACCCCACGAAAACAGCGCAGGGGACCCTCTTTGTCCTCCGGGGACACATTCCAAAACTCTCAGGGGAGGTAGAAAGTTCAGCTTGTACCTAACCCTATACTTTTCCAGTACATGTACATGACTGTCATAACGTATGATTTATAATCTAGGCACAGCAAAGGATGAACAGGGCAAATCATAACCAAATAAAACAGTTGTAACAATGTGCTGTGACAAATGCCTGACTTACAAGACTTTCACTTTCTGCTTTTTCCCACTTATTTTTGGACATCCGGGAACTGAATCCTGGGAGATTTCTGACCCACTGTGATGTCACAATGTGTGTGTGTGTGGCGGGGGAGGGTAGCCAGAGGGAAGGGGCGGGGTCTGCCGTAGATCTTGTGCGCCCTGGGAGTGGGGGATCCCAGGCCAGTCTCTCTGCTGGAGAGAGGGGGATACTGGAGGGCGCAGTGGGCGGACTGGAGGACCCAGAGCAGGACCGGCGAGTCCTAGCGCTGGGAGGGGGACCCAGCTCTGGCGGGGGGGCGGGGATGGAGGAGTCGAGGTCCGCACCCTGCGGTTTTAGTGGGCGGTGGGAGGGGAGGTCATAAGGCCGGGCACAGCTGCGCTGGGGCGGGATGGGGGACTTGGGAGCCAGGAGCAGGACGGGGCGTGTCCTAGAGTGGGGTGGTGGGCGTGCTGGGGGTGGAACCGGGACCAGCCTGAGAGTTGGGCTACGCGGAGCTTGGGCTGCGAGGGGGACGCGCCCTGCAGCTGGACTGCGCCTTTCTAGGGAGACCCAGGGTGGAGGGCGGTGCAGGGGCGTGTTCTAACGTGCGCAGTGGACTCCAGGGGGCGGCGCAAGGGGCGTGCCCTAGAGGGGGCGTGCTGGGGTTGGGGCAAGGGGCGAGCCTCAGTGTGGGCGGGCAACGGAAAGCTGAGGCTGGGAGGGGACGCGCCCAGGAAACCACCAGGGCCTGTCTAGGGGGAGACTAGGCCTTAACGTGGGGTGGCGCAAGGGGCGTGCCCTAGGTGGGGGGGGGCTGGACTTGCTGGGGGCGGGACAGGGGCGGGCCTCAGTGTTGGGCACCGCGGAGCTGCCCAGGGTACACACATGGGCCCAGGAGCGAATTGGGGAGTGACTTAGAAGGGGACCGGGCGGCGCAGGGGTCTAGTGGCGGCCCTAGAGTTGGAGGGACCGTCAGTGCTGGGGGGAGGGGAGAGAGGCCCGGGAGCGGGACAGCAGTGGCTTAGACTGTTCCTGGGGGCTCCCCAGCAGCATCAGGGAGGGGGCGCGGGGCGTGCGGGGGAGACTCAAGCCGGGCCCCCGAGTCGGGACCCGGTGGTTTTCGGGAGTGATGGGGCGAGACGGCCTTATGGGGAGGGGACCGGCCAGGAGTCTCAGCCGGGGGTCAAGACCGTGTTGGGGGAGGGGCAGGATTGTGTCTTAGAGTGTGTGACAGGCCATGGCTGGGGGGGGGGGGGGACCAGGACGGGGCACGGAGGGCTTCCAATTTATTGGGGAGACACGGGGCATCGGGCCGCGTGTCTTAAAAAATGTGTGAGGGGGGTATGTCCCAGCCGTGTCAGCGTGGGGCAGGGGACGTGCCTTATAGAGATTGTGGGACTTGGCCATGGGGAGGGGTCCCGGCTCCGAATGGGAGAGGCAGAGCGGGTGTTAGTGGGGGGACACTCCAGCGCATCTGTGCCGACCTGGTGGGGGGGGGGACACAAGCCGTGAGGGGGCAGGGAGCGGGTCTTGGAGGGGTTCCGAGGCCCGAGGGTCTCAGCGTGGGGAGGCGAGTCTCCGAGGCCCCGGGTGGGGGCGTCGCAGGCGCAGTTTCCGCCGCTCGAACCGGCCCCCCCTCCTGCTCGGCCCCCCACCTCCCTCTGCGCCCCACCCCAGCGCTGCTCTCCGGGCTGCGCAGAGAAGGCGCCCGGGGCTGGGTTTCGGTGACCCGCCATTTCCGGGCACCTCTGTTCCTTCCCAGGGTCTCGCGCTTGTCCCCTCCCCAGGCCTGAGTGGCTCCGCGTCCCGGGGTCCCGCGCACCTGGCGGTGGCCGAGGCGCGTCCCCGGGGCCTGCGAGCACTCCTCTGCGTGGATCCCATGGCTGCGAGCTGGCGCCGGGGCAGGACCTTGACCCCAGACCTGGGCTGGATCCCGCCCACGCTGGCGTCTCCGCCCACCGGGCTGCCGGGCGCGCTCCAGGACCCCCATGGCTCACCTAATCCGATTAACCTCCCTACTCCGCGCGTGAAAACTGGTTCTCCGGGTCCCCACCGCCCGGTGACGCTGGGGCTTTGGATGGAGCCCTAGCAGGGTGACTGCTCCAGGCAGCCAGGGAGGCCTATGGGACCCTTTTTTAAAAAAAATTCCTTCCAGAATGTCTTGGGACAGCCCCCCCCCCCCCCCCCCCCCCCCCCCCCCGTCCTAGAATTGGTGCGAATTCAGCTCCACCAGGCTCCGTGTTTGGAATCTCCAGGGTGCCGGACTCTTGCTCCTTTGTGCGCGCAGGCCCTGGGGTGAAGCCAGAATTAAACCGGCAGTCAGTATAGACAAGGAAATGGAGTGAGGCCAATTCTGATGAGTCCGGCAAGTTGGAGACTGTTCCCTGAGGGATTGAAATGTTAGTTCCTTCGGAGCCCTCCCTCCACCCTTTTGGAGAACCTGCCCTTGAGCCAATCTGCTGCTAAGATAGCTTGTCCCAGGAATTGCCCCTCCCTATGGGGAGCTACAAGGTTTTTGGTTAATTGTCCTTGGCTGCTCCACCCTGCCCTTCCCCCTTCAGCTCATCTGGTTCCCACCTTTGGACCAGCTCAGGAGCATCCCTGGGCCTAGTCAGGTTCCCAGGAAGGAGGAAGATGAGGGGAAGAAGGCCGCAGAACCAAGGAAGCCTAGGACACATAAAAAGGGCAGAGCACCTTGCTTCTTGGGATACCAGGACACCCGCTATGGCCCCTTCTCCCTCCCAGGAGAAGTCTGTGTCCCCCCTTTTTAAATAAACCCTGCTTTATATGCTTGCTTCCGCGTGCTCCTCTAACGTTCAAACTTCAACATGTGGGAAGGCAGAACTCCTCACCAGTAACCTCGGTATCATTTGGAGGTCCTAGGAGCTCCTGATGCTTAAGTGCAGTTAGTGCAGCTGCTGTTAGGTTGGTGGTGGCGACTTAGTGGCGACTTAGAACAAAGCAGCCCTCAAGAACATCAATCAGATGCCAGTGGAAACGCCTGTCAATCAGCCAGATCTCCTGACTAACGCCTGTCAATCAGCAGGACCCCCTGGCCAATCCTGGAGTTCAGCCAACGCCCCTGACCAACTCCAAAGGGTCAAGGGACCCTAAAAACACCTTTTCCTGTCCCAAGCCCTTCCCTTCCTGCTGTAAGCCCCATAAAAGTCCAGTCCGGTCGAGCTTCCACACGGTTTCTCCTCAGACCCTTCCCCTGTCCCCTCCGTGGGTTTAATTGAGTGCTTCTCCGGGAGTGATAACTCAATAAAGTCTGTTCAGTGGCCCTTTTAAATCTGCCTCCTTTGGTCGCTGCCTGCCTCCCCTGATCTGACAGCTGCCACTCTTCAAGATTGGGGTGAAGGGCTTCCCCACCTAGGCAGCTCCCAATCACCTGTTCAGTACAGAGCAGGCATGTTGGGTTCTGCTGAAGCTACTTCCCAGTTCTTCTTCTTTTTTTTTTTTTTAAATTAAATTTCTCTCTCTCTTTTTTTTTTTCTGGGGTTTTTTAATCAGGAGTTGGTGAAGGGGTTCCTGTAATCCGCTGTCTGACAGGGTCACAGTGTGGGGGATGCTGTGGCAGGACCACACCATCTGGAAACCAGAACCAAGGGGAATCTTAAGTGTTTTATTTATGATCCTCATGATATGGAGAACAGGGCACTCGTCAATCCATAATAAAAGTACACGTAGCCTGAGAATGCAGGAAAATTCCCAGAATGAGACCAAGGACACAATTGAGACAGGCCCCAAGGTGTGTTTCAGTATCTCTCAGGATACAAACAATAGTGTCATTCCTAAAGAAATTCACAGGGAGAAGATTACAAATCAAAATTCCTGAGAAAAGCCTAACCGACAAGAAATGTTTATCCCAGGGTTAACAATGTACACTGATCTCCCCACCCTTTCTAAAGGCACAACTCGTGAAACAGCCTAGTTACAGAAAAACAACCGCTGTGCCAAGTGTACAAGGACCACCATGTGTAGCTTGCTTAATTAAAGGAAGATTATAGTATTCCCCTCCAGGACAAGAGGCTAATAAAAATACACCCCCCACCCCATTAACACACCCTCCTTTGCCTCACACAGAAATTCATGATGAAATTGAGAAAGACATAGTTAATATTAATGGCAAATGGGTTGAGGAGCAGAGCCTGCCCTTTAGTTAAAAGATTACCAAGACACAAGACTTGGTGTGCTTTGACCAAGGATCAAGAAAACTCTTTAAGAAAGCAATTAAATAGGTCATGTGAAAAAAAGGAAATTACTTTGGAAATTAAAAATAGAAGAATGTAAAATTAATATAGATATATTTTAGAGTCACTTCGGAATAATAGGGCTTTTACTAATTTAAGTGTGTTTTACTATAGGGGCTGGGGATGTGGCTCAAGCGTAGGTAGCGTGCTCGCCTGGCATGCGTACGGCCCGGGTTCCATCCTCAGCACCACATACAAACAAAGATGTGGTGTCCGCCGAGAACTAAAAAAAAAATAATAATAATAAGTATTAAAATTCTCTCTCTCTCTCTCTCTCTCTCTCTCTCTCTCTCTCCTCTCTCTCTTAAAAAAAAAGTGTGTTTTACTGGAACTTTAGATTATAAGTAAGAAAGTCACTAATAATTGTAGGTGTGCTTTAAAGTTAAAGGTTAATGAAATAATTATAGGTATGATTTAAAGTTAAAAGTTAATAATAGACCAGGAGACCTGTAGTCGAGTTGTGAAGTATAGTGTTAAGGGCCAGGTTACATGAGCAATGACCAAAAGACTCCGTTTTACCCTGAGACTCCATATGATGGAAGAAAGGCTTCTCCCATGGGAAAGCCCCGCCTCTGTACCCATTAATGGTTTCCTACAGAGCATACTTGGCAACACAAAACAGCAATTCTTACACAATGTGAAACTGTTCTCTTTGCTTTCCATTTTTCTTGGGCAATGTCCCTTGTCAGAGATTGATTGCCTAGACCTTAGTAACCACTCTCTAACTTGTACCGAACTAGGGTCATTTGGACCCACTTCCCTTCTGCTGGCTTGCTGCTCTGCCAACCTGGAAAGTCCTGTGGGGAATACCAATGTGCCCACTGCATTGTCTCGATAAATGCCCAATTCAGCTTCTGCACCTACTTGCTTATAGCTATGTCCACCCAGGTGTGTTTTTTATCTTTAAATGTCCTAAAATGCTCAGGCATGGGGCTGTTCCTGCAGAGAGAGTTATGGGTCCTGCAGGGAGCTGTCCCTGGCTGGCCAGCTAAATTCTGTCAATTTGGACAGAACTGGGACTTGGTGTGTTTTCTGAGTGACCTGCCCCACAACAGTGTGGACCTAATGATTAAGGTGAAAATGTAAAATCTTACTCATGATTGGCAAAGGATACAGGAAAATATTTTAAACCATGTCCTCAATGTATCTCAGGTAATCAATATGTCAGAAAAGATTGTGACTCTTGAAAAGTATGTACATCAAATAAGTTTCGGGCTTTGAGGTTATTTATTAACTACCTGGAAAGATATTTGCAAAAAAAAAAAAAAAAAAAAGATATAAAAATAAAGGTCCCCCTAAGGGCAGCAGATTCCTTTTGAAGGCTGCTCAGAACTTGCAACCCGCTATTTTTCAGGACCACATAAAAATTAATAAATTAAATAAAGTTTTTGTGTCCAACTACACCTAAAGATTTTTTTTTTCTAAAAATTAAAAAGTAGGGACAGAGTAATACTGAGACAATCTCGGTGAATGTGCTTGTTTCTCTGTGCACCATGTCGCCCCTTGACATGTCTTGACAACATTTCAATATCTTGCTGAACCCCACTCCTCAACCTGGGCCCAGGGATATTTTGTGTCACTGATGAGGCCTCTTTGGTCCAGGTCCCAGAGACACCCTCATGAATAAAAGCAAATCATTGGCCTCAGCCCACAGGAGAAGGGGGACTGTCCCAAGTCTCCACGGAGTTTCCTAAAACGTGAGGATGAAGAGGAGCAAGGAAGAGGTACATGTGCTTGAAAAGGAGTCAACAAGTTTACCCAGAAGGTGACTTGTTCATTGGACACGGGTTAGCAAGGCAGTGAGGTTTGAGGGTGGCGCTAATGAAACATACTTAAGCCATTTCAATGTTTATATCATTCTTCATGTGGGAGGAGAAACATGTTCTTCAGAAATAGATCTGAAGCGGAATTTGAGGAACAAGTGGTTAAATGTTTAGTCACAGCATTCAGCAGAAATCCTGGGGCAGGAAACACAGAACACAGGAAGAGTTTGCAGCCCATTCACAAATTTGCCCTGTGGCTGGGCAGGGACAGGAGGTAATGAAGAGGCAGTGCTTTGATGGACAGCTGAAGCTGGAGAATGAACCGAACTCCCAGAGTCCAAGTTCACAGTAAGGATGTGACTCCGATTTCCTACTTGGATTCCGAATTATTTTCTTTCTGTTATTATTGTTCTCTACCTTTAGTTTGCTATGAGTGATGATTGATTCAAGACTCACATTATAATCTTACTGCTTTCTGCTTGCTAAATGACCTTCTACGAATCTTCATGATTTCATTGAGATACTTGGGAATTATTTCCCAGAGCCCCGACCTGCATTCACTCAGGCAGCCAGGAGGGAGATCTGGGGCAACGTTGGGACTAGTTTGCTCATTACCGTTTCCTGATCTGGGTCTCAGGTGCTGATCAAAAGTGGGCCTGGGGGGTTAGCCATGCTGGGATTGTCACTCTCTTGAAAGTGCCTCTGTGTAGAGCCCTCCATCACCTTTGCAGCCCAAGGAGCCTGGGACACTGTCCCCAGTCACAGAGCTTCATGTCCCCTCCCCCTTGCAAGAGCAGCCTCCAGAACCCAGCCTCTTCGTGGGAAGAAGATGTGGCATGTCTGTCATCCTGTCATTGCCTCCCCTCCCATTGTCCTCGTGGCACCCCACTCTGCAGACACCAGGCCCTTCTTCAGGCCCCAAAGTAGCTTGCGATGGAAGTTGAGCCTGGAATGTTCATTTTGGTCAGAATGTGAAAGGATGCTTCCATATCCACTCTCCACGGAGGCCCTGAGGGCAGGAGGATCATGAGGTCAGAGCCAGCCTCAGCAAAGACAGGTGCTAAGCTACTCAGGGAGACCCTGTCTCTAAATAGAATACAAAATAGTGCTGGGAGGGGGCTCAGGGGTTGAGTGCCCCTGAGTTCAATCCCTGGTACCCCACCTCTCCAAAATCAGCCCCCTGTTCCTGCTGATGAGAAGAACCATGACCTCTGAGACAGAAGCTCCCCGGCTTCTCCTTTACTAACAAAGCAATAAAACTTATTTTCCCTCCAAAGCTGTGTCCTGATTATTGGACTGGCACTGCAGACAAGGATGGAGTTTTCAGTAACTCCTTAACCTCATGTATTTTGGAAAAGAATGCATGTGCAGGTCAGCATGGTGGGCCCCATTTTACAGGATTATTCTCTTAACCTTCTGTTGCCACCATTCTAGTGTGTGTCCCCTAAAAGACGAAGAGACACGGGTACAGAAAAAGCACAGCTTTCGCTGAGAGTCTTTCAGGATGGAACACCTGGGGGAGCAGGCAAGTTACAGTCAGCATTTTATCCTCTGGTTCACAAGGTCCCCCCACTTCCCACCCCAGTTTCTTGTTGGCAAAGTACTATGGGGTGTACCAACTTCCAGATCTTCACCTGGGTTTCCCACTGGGCTGTTTAAAGAAGTATGCTGCTGGGCAGAGTGGCACATGCCTGAAATCCCAGTGGCTTGGGAGGTTAATGCAGGAAAATTGCAAGTTTGAAGCCAGCCTCTGCAGCTTAGTGAGGCCCTAAGCAAATTAGGCAGACCCTGAGTAAAAGTAAAGAGGAGCTGGAAATTTGGCTCAGTGGTTAGGCAGCTGCCGCAGTCTGGCTGGGCACAAAATCATGAGCCACTCACAGCTTTGTAGATTCAAACAGCAATTCTTTATTCCTGAACTCACACCGGCCGTCTACAAACACGTTCTGGGGAAATCCATGTTCTGTACCCAAATCCACCTCCTCTGCCTCCCAAATACTCTCTGAATTCCGGGAGAGACTCAAGGGGAACTCAGGCAGCAGGATACGCCCTATTCCCAGCAGGAATAACCTTAAACCTGGAACCGCCCTAAACCCGATTGTCCTAAACCAGGAATTCCCTAAATCCAAGGAGAGCCTTAAACCCTGATCCGCCCTAAACCCGGATCCGCCCTGGTCCTTGAGCAAGGTCACCTTACATGCAATGTCACTGCAAAATGTCTAAGGCAAGTCCTACTTCTATGAGTCCTTCCACTAAGCAACATGGGGTACGCTGGCTATTGGCTCTCAGCAGGCAGCCCTCAGTTAAATCCCTGGTATCAAAAACCCCACATATTTGTATATAAAGCAATACACCATTAGTTGTCCCCACCTCCTTTTGTCCTTTTGTGCCAGGAAAGTCTTCTTGGATTGAGTGCATCTTGGACGTAGACCGTTTTTACTTTCCTAAATCAACACTGTTTCTTTCTCTCTTGGTCAGGGTGACCCCTCCCCTACCTCCTGTGTGTCCAGGGTGGTTCAGGTGCATGGACTCGGGATCTGCCCCATCCACAGTCTGGGGCTGTACGGTAATTCTCCATTTTACTCTACTTGCCCTCAGGCTGCCTTTCTTAAGTCTCAACTCTACATTTAAGGCAACATACTATATTCTGAATATAGATCAGTGGACTTTTTATTTCTCACACCAGGTACATCTAATCAGAACAAGCGACACATTCATACTAACAACTCCAGCTAAATAGAAAACCATTATCCTACCTAGCTCTCCATCCTTCCACAAACAGTTGTAAGTCCTTTTCTACATTCCATTTTTGTATACTTAGTCTTATACATGTCATATCTCTAAAATTACAAACTAAATAGTACCTGGCTGGAAAAGTTATTGCATCAGGAAATTCGAAATTCTAAGTCTTTTGAGGAAGTTAAAAGGAGATCAGTGATGCAATTAAGAATTTTGTTTCTTATTTTTATTATTTATTTATTTATGGTGCTGGTGATTGAACTCCGTGGCACTTGACCACTGCACCACATACCCAGCCATGTTTGGTATTTTATTTAGTGTCGGGCTCTCACTGAGTTGCTTAGCACCTCATTTTTACTGATGCTAGAATCGAACGAGCAATCCTCCTGTCTCGGCCTCCTGAGCCTCTGGGATTACAGGCATGAACAACCATGCTTGGCCTAACCCTCTTATTTGTCAATTTCTTCATTTGATTGATAGTAGGTTGGAGTCACCATCTGGAGTTATTCTCTCAGGCCCATTACAGTTATGCTCACACCCACCTTCTTTGAACCACAACAAAAGGGATGCTCAGAGGCAAAGTGCCTGTGCCCTCAATTCAATCTCTATAATGGGGGACAATAAAAGCACCTGGAATTCAATTCTCAGCTCTGGGCAGCTATGTGCCCACTTTTCCACACCGGTGGGAATATGACTTCTTACACAATAGCCCCCCTTGGCCATGGGCAATATTGTTAGGTAGAAAGAACTTGGGCCAGTGAGAAGGAGTAAAAGACTTCACAAAGCCCAACTTAAGAGCAGAGAATAAAATTGGACTTAATTTCCAAGAGGGGGTAGACATGACAGGCAGTATGGACCCCAAGTGGCATTTTTTTATGGCTTATATGCAGGGTTAATGGGCCAAGCTGAGCAGGATTTTCGTTTCTCTCTGGTTTGACTATCAGTTGAAACCCAGGAAGCTGAGAGCACTGGGTCAGCTTCTGGGGGTATGTTGCTTTCTAGGGCTTGTGGCTTTTTTGGAAAACCTTGACATGGAAAGAATACACTGGAGGGGGACTTGTTCCTGACAAAGTGAGGTCAGTCCATGCAATAGAGTGACATGTGTCAAGGGGGCAAGTGAGTGTGAGCTCACAGACATGTTATAAGACCACAGATGCCTGAAGCTTAAATCCTACAGATAATACTAAATCCTAGATACAATTTTCCCTGTGCATACAGCCTAGAATTATCCTTCTGTAAAACCTCAAAGTCCTTGTCAGCACCTGAAGACAGCATAAGGACAGGGTTTCCTTGTCTTCCTGGTGTAGCTGCACTGGTCAAAGTTCCTTTCCTGCTTTGCATCATGACCTTTTCTGTTTGATATCGGGGCAAACACCTGACCAGACCTGTGGGATCCCCAGAGTCAGGTCTCTGCATAAGACTTCCTAACAGTCGAAGTAGAACATCTACACTAAGCACAAGGCACCCATTTTATTTCCACCGCACATTGCTGCCCTAGAGGACTGCCTTCCTTCCTCCCCCACCCTCTCTGCTGGGGATGGAACCCTGAGCATCAGAGCCAACCCCAACTGCTTCCTTTCATAGCTCAGGCTGCCTCCTCAAAGCAACAGAGGCCAGGAGGTGATGAGAATTACTAAAATAGTTTTCAAATTGTTTTCATTTTTAGATATTATATTTGGGTCATATATATATGATATCTTTAAACAGTGTTTCAAAAATTTGAAGACTGTGTCTTTCTAAGTCGCTTGAGGTCGCATCAGGTGGAAAAAAAAAATATGTTATATAGTTCTTTCTTTTTCTTTGAGGTACTGGGGAATAAACCCAGTGGGGCTTGACCTGGACCTCTGAGCTACACCCCCACCTTTTCCTTTTATTTTAAGAGAGGGTCTCACTGACCTTGGGCTCCTCCAGCCTGAGCCTCCCTGAGAAGCTGTGCTTTGTTTTTGTGTTGAGGTTAAACCCTGGGCCTCGCCATGCTCAGAAAGCACTCTAGGGCTGAAGCCTAGCTCAGCGCCAGGCGTCACCTCTGTACCTGAGGCTAAGCCAAGGCTTCCCACCTGGATTAGTTCCCAGCACAGCTGAAAAGCTCCGCCTAGCATCTGTCACTCTACCCAATTTCAGCCAGTGATTGGATGACGTTAGCTGTCAGTCACGATGCAGAGGCGGGCCTGGAGGCCATCCATCCGGGATGCTGGGGGAACTGTCCAATCAGTGCGCAGAGGAAGGGGGAGGGCGGGCTTCCGCAATCTCGCGGGCTTTTCTTCCTTACCGACTGGGCTCCTCCTTCTCGGGGCTGAGTTCTCTGCTCCAGAAATCCGGGGACTCTGCGCAGCCTGTGTCCCTGGGGCTCTCCTGTACCCGGAGGTTCCTCCAGAGGACACCGGGTCACCACGGGGAAGCCAAAAATGGTGAGTTTGCGACTAGAGCTGAAGGTAGGCGGTCAGCACCTGCCTTGGGGCCCAGCGCGGGTGAGCTGCAGAGGGCATCGGAGTCCGCGCTGGAGGGTGGCCCTGTGCCCTGTCCCCTGGTTCCCTGGGTTTGGAAGGGCGGCTCAGGTCCCTGGTGTCCCCTTTGCTCCCTACTGGTGGCCCGACCCACTCTTCCCAACGTGGAGGAAGCAGGGCCACAAATGCACCTTCCTCCTCCCAGGGGAGCTCCTCCGGAGGCTGCTGTTTGTCCTCCAAATTGCAGGCGCCTCCTGCCTTCTAAAACCCACCTTCCCTCCACCTCACAGCTCAGCCAGACGTTCGTTCTTCCCACTCGGGACAAATGGACACCGTCTGCTAATTGTCACTTTTCATCTAGTGAAGTATTGGAAAGAATCTTCCTCCCTCCCTCCCTCCCTCCTTTCCTCCCTCCTTCCGCAGCCTTAACTTGTGATCCTCCTGCTTCAGCCTCCCACGTATCTGGAATGACAGTCCTGTGCCACTGTCCCTGCCAAGAAGAACACTTTTGAAAGCATTTTTTTCTATTTGTGAATATTATTCTTGAGGGGAAAGAATAATCACTTAACACTTCCTTGTGTTTGGTCCAAATAACTGCCTTAAAGGGAATAAGGAGGTTGTTTATAGATCCCAGGGATATGGAATCGTGGGCTTCATCAATAGAGTATAACTGCTCCCTTTTCTGATAGTCCATGATGTAGAGTCACCCCAGTCATGTAGTCACGTAAGCACACAGGGTAATAATGATGTAGGGACAAAGGAGGCAAGGCACTGAAGATAGCCAGAAACAGTTTTATCTGGCTGCAGCCAGTCTCAGAGGGCCCAGCTTTTGCTGTAATCAATCAATCAATCCCCTGAACCCCAAGTTCAGGTGGTTTCAGAATTTTATACTCATCATGTAAGGGGAGGGACTCAGAAGTTCACATTGTAATACTGAGACCCTCAAATAACTCTCAGACCACACAGTCTCATTCCAGTTAAGCCTTTATTGCTGGCTCCTGGCAGACACTCTGCTCTCGAAACAATGAGATGGTCAAAGTGATGCACGTGCCTTCAGTTGACTCCATATTTAAGCACAAATACCATAAAAGGGACGTTTGGGAGTTCAGGCAGTGCAAGCAAGGCTGAAAGTTTCAGTCAGTTAGTCTCCAGTTGGCACCATAGATCATTCTTTTTTTTTTTTTTTTTTTTTTTTTTTAAAGAGAGTTGGGGGGGGAGAGAGAGAGATAGAGATAGAGAGAGAGATTTTTAATATTTATTTTTTAGTATTTGGCGGACACAACATCTTTGTTTGTATGTGGTACTGAGGATCAAACCCGGGCCGCATGCATGCCAGGCGAGCACGCTACCGCTTGAGCCACATCCCCAGCCCGGCACCATAGATAATTCTGTGTTCTTGGGGGCTTTTCATGAAAAAAAGAATACAAACTGCCCCAGTCATGACTTTTTTGTGTGTCATGGCTGAGTTCACAAAATGGAGTTACCATAGTCAAGTTGTCACATACACACATAAAAGCCACTTTTTGTTTCTCTGTTCTGGCTAGGATCTCCCTCTTTGAGAAACCAGATTTAAAGAGAAGAGTTTATGTAGCTAGGTTAATGGGGTTTATTAGGAACCATCAAGAAAATGGAGTCTAATCTGAGCCTAGGAAAACCAGAAAAACACCTGAGAAATTGAAATATTAGTGTCCCATGACCCTGGGCAGGTCCTAACAAGGGATAATGAAGTAGCTCCCAGTAAAACAGGGAGATGCTAATGAAACCACCCTAGGCTGTTCCTGCCCTGGTTTCTGCTCCCTGCCCCATCAGTCCACCAGTTACCTACCCTTTGTCCTTCCACTTGCATCCCCCATCACATGCACAATAAAGAGAAAGAACAGGAATGTGGGAGAACAAAAGGCCACCTTAGGTATAAAAGGGAGAAGACCTCGGTTTTCCAGGGATTTCTCTTTTCCAGTCGCCATCTTCCTGGGGGGTGGGGGCGAATCTTTTCTGCTCTTCCTTAATTAAGCCTTCCACTTTCCACTCTCCACGTGCTTCTCTGGTGTTATACTTCAGCATTTGGGGAAGCAAGGACCCGTCACAGTAAACACGGGTAACACTGTAGATCCTGACCTGAACCTTGGGCTCCTCCTGCCTCAGGCTCCCCAAGCAACTTCTTTTGTTAATTGTTGTTTGTTTCCGTGGTGAGGGTAACACCCAGGGCATCACCCATGCTGGGAAAGCAGTCTCCCCGAGCCATAGCTCAATCCCATCCTTACCAAGTTCCAAGCAAAGGCTTCTAACTTGGAATTTTTTCCAGCCCAGCCAAGACTTGTCACCTGAAAAGAACTGTCACTCTAGGCAATTTTAGTTAGTGATTGGATAACCTTAGCTGTCAGTCACACGGCAGAGATGTTCCTGGAGGTGGCCCATTAGGGATGCTGGGGTGGAACTGTCCTCACCAACTCGGCTCTTTCCTTTCCGGGCCCCATGTGCTCTGCTCAAAAAGCCTAGGTGATTCTGAGCAGCCAGTGTCCCCGAGATCTCTGGTGTCTGGAGTTTCCTCAAGAGAACACCAGGTCCCCAAGGAAGACAAAAATGGTGAGTTTGTGACGAGGGCTGAAGGTACGTGGTCAGCACCTACCTTGGGTTTCCCACAATTGGGTGAGCTGCAGAGCCTGGCGGAGTTGCCTCTGGAGGTTGCCCTGGGTCTCTGTCCCCTGGTCCTGGGGGTTGGGCTGGATGGTAGATCCTTAAAGTCACCTCGCTGGCAGCTGATCCTGAGCCTCTGTCCACTGGTCCTGCGGGGTGAGCTGGATGTTGGGTGCCCTACCTCTGTCCACTGGTCCCTCGGGGTGAGCTGGGTGTTGGGTGCCCTAGGTTGGTGCAGAGGGTGCAGTCTAGTCCTTCATGGTGGATGGCCCTGGGCTTCTGCTCTCTGGGCTGGTCCCTGAGGTCAGCTGCAGAGCATGAGGCCCAGTTCCCACTGGCAGGTGACCTTGAGCCCTGTCCCTGTCCCTTGGCTTCCATTTTTGAATGGGTGCCTCAGGTCCCTGGCTTCCCCTCCTCTCCCTGCTGGTGGCCCACACCCTCTCTTCCAAATGTGTAGGAAGCAGGATGGCAAATCTACTTTTCTTCCTCCAGTTTAGTTTCTCCATAGGCTGCTGTAGGTCCTTCATTTGCAATTGCCTGCTGCGTTCTAAAATGCCATCTTCCTCTTCTCTTCCCATCCTTCTCAAATATCTGGTCTTCCTCCTGTGTTTCCAATGGACACAGTCTATTAATTTTCACTTTCTCTCTAGTGAAGTATTGCAAGGAATATATTGTTTTTATGTTGGGGATCAAAACTAGAGAAGCTTTATCAGTGAAATCCTCAGGCACACCCCCTCCCTTATTTTTTATTTATTTATTTTTTTAAAGTGTGATTCTATCTCAGTTGTTTTGTATGTTCACTTCCAGGTTGTGATCCTCCTGGCTCAGTCGCCTGTGTCCCTGGCATTGCAGGCCTGTGCCCCTATCCCTGGCAAGAATAACACTTTTGAAAGCATTTGTTTTCTGTTCTGAATATCATACTTGAGGGGAAAGAATAATCACTTGACACATCCTGTGTTTGGGTAAAATAGCTGCTTTAATGAAATAAGGCACCTCTTATAAGGGATATTGAATCTTGGTCTACATCCCCAGCCCTTTTTTGTTTGTTAGTTTTTGCAGAAGTTATTTATTTGTTTTACTTGGTTTTCATTACTTGTACATGGCAGTAAAAACATTTTGACACATTATACATAAACAGAGTTTAACTTCTCCTTTTTGTGGTTGTACATAATGGTCATTTAGTCATATACGCACATAGGATAATGATGCTTGATTTATTATACTGTCCTTCACCCCCAGCCCTTTTAAACTTTATTTTCAGACAGGATCTGGCTATGTTGTCTAGCCTCACCTGGAACATGTGATCCTCCTGCCTCAGCTTCTCAATTCTGTTGGAATTAAAGGCTCTGGCCACCATACCTGAAGAATATAGTTTATTTTGACTCAAATATTAATGACCATCCTCAGGAACATGAGGATGTTCATTTAACTTATCCTGAATGATGTATGTGTTCCACTCTGGAAGAAATTACATTTTTTATTTTTTTTTTTAATACCAAGGATTGAACCCAGGGGTAATTAACTAGTGAGCCATATCCACAGCCCTTTTTATATTTTATTTTGAGGCCTGATTGTCTTTAGGGCCTCACTAAGTTACTGAGGCTGGCTTTGAATTTAGCAGTCCTCCTGACTCAGTTTCTCAACCTGCTGGTTTTGTAGTTGTGCTCCAGTGTGCATAGCCGAGAAGAACATTTGTGAAGAAAGTTATGTAAGAATACATTAACCAGTTGCATTGGTAGGATCATCAGATCGGTGACTACAGTAAAAAGGGTTGGGGGATTTCTTCTTTAGGTCTGTTATTACATTGTTAGCTTTGGAAGATGGTGCTTATATGTCAAATAAGGTTGGTAATATATACTGAGAAGTTTATTTGTTCTGAGAATTTTGAACTAACACAGAAATTGAGGTAATTGGCTTTTAAAGGGCTTACGATAGCCCAAGATAATTTTTGCCATTCATCCAGAACCCTGTCTTACTGCCTTCATGGTGGTTTAGTTCCCCAAAGTCAAGTGGTCTGAAGTTCCATTGATATAGAGCAAGTTCATAGAGAATTTCAGTTCATACCTGCAAAAATTCTTTGCTTCTCCTTTTATCTTTCTTAGGAATAAGCACCATATCCGATTTTCTCAGGCAAGTTTCCTTTGGACACCTCACAGAGTCCTATGTTCTCAATCACTAGTGTTTCCTGGGCCTGCCACAATGTGCCCACAGGTATCATGTATCCTGCATCGTTCAAGGAATTTTAGGCACTTGGTCAGCTCCTCTTAGAGGGCAGTCTAAGGTGTAAAGTACAGCCTTTGGGGGATCAGCTGGAAGTCTTGGGGCTAAGGAATGTTCTAGAACAAGTGTCATCTAGACAACTAACTTCTTGGGACTTATTTTTCCCAAGCCCTGTTCCCATTCCTTGGAGACAGGTGTGCAGTCAGCCTGTGGATGCTGGTGCTGAGGGGCCAGGTCACCAGTGATTCCTGACCCTTGCAATCTCTCACAGTGTGAAAGAACAAAAACTATCCCAGAGCCTAAGGACGAGCCACCCCAGTGCAGTGCTGTGAAAACCCGAAAAGCCTCATAAGCTGGAGTCATGGTCCAGGTCTCTTGGGAGAGTGATCATACAGTGCTTCAGTGGGTATGTCCAGGTGTGAGGATGTCCCGGCTGGCAGGGACCTTCCGTACTTCTTGAGCCTATTAGGTTTGCTTCCTCAGCACCAGCCATTTTGTCTTTATCACTTTGAAATGATCTGCTTATTATCTGAAGCCCAAGTTTATTTATTAAAAACCAAATATGGTGAAATATTATGAAAAAGAGAAGACAGAGGGGATTTTAGAAAGTCTACTTACATTTTCATTTGTTAAATATTCTAATTTGCAGCAACATTCAGTGGTGCACCCCTGTACCTTTTGGTGCTCCAGATGTTGAGGCAGGAAGGTTTAAAGTTTGAGGACATCTTTACCAACTTAGGGAGACCCTATGCAACTTGATGAGACTTCAAAGATTGGGGATGTGGTTCAGTGGTCAACTGCCTCTGGGTTCAATCACAAGTATTAAAAAAATATGCCTCATCTTTGTGCCACCACGCTGGCAGCTAGACTATTAGCTTATGAAATTTAGCAGTTACATAATACTATATTCATACTCACTGTGATCTCTACAAGATTTTCACTGATCTTAGATATGGTCCACTATTTCCATTTTTAGGCGTAGTTTCTGTTAAGTTCACCAAGAAGTACAGCACTCCTGGTCCTGGATTTCACAAAATTTACTAAAATGCTCAGGGTTTTTTCAGAGAGAGTAGATCTTGGGGAAGTTCAGTCTCCTAAAATCTGAAGTGCACACCACCACACCAGGAGTTATAATGACTTTTAAAGATAAGTCACCCATTTCTCTCAAAGTGGAAACAGTATTGAAAATCAGTTTCCTTGCTTTTCTTCATAGTTTTGAAATTTGTATATATAACTCTTCCTCTTTCCTTTATGCCACAGTCTGGCTGCAGCAAGATAACCGGGGGGTGATGAACAACTTGTGTAGGTTGATACAGCAGGAGTGGGAGCCATTTATTGTAGGACCGGAGGGGTATATATACATTCCACACAGCTTATCTTAATTAACATAAACTAGATACAGCAGTCAACCAATAAGGAATCTCCACACTTAATGGCTCGCTGGCGTTACTTCATAAACCACTCCCCCTGGCAAAATGCCAGGCGCCCTCTTGACTTGTTTACAGATCCTAACATTTCCCCCTTTTGTTTAATTTAAATAACAACCATAGTGGTTTTTACACAAACACCATAAATAGTCTGCTACAAGCAGAAGGGGAGGATACAACATGCCACAATACCAAGCCAATTGATGGCTCCATGCAAGAAGCCCTTTGAAAAAATTATACCAGCAATAACACTGTTAGCAAAGATACTGAGTTACAGTTTGTTGTAGATTACAGTTTGTTGTCTCAATCCAGGTAAAGCAGTGTCTCAATAGATTAACTCACAGTCCAGGTAAGTTCTGCAGGCAGCTAGCTTAAATCACAGTCCAGGTAAGTTCTGCAGGCAGCTAGCTTGATCCGAAGTCTCAGTAACACTGGAAATTCTTCCACCTTCGTCTTCACTGGCACTGGGACAAAGGCAGGAACTCCAGATGGCTAAAGAAAATCCTGTAGTATTCTAGCAGGCACTAAGAAAACACCCTTCTGAACAATTTAGTACATTATCTCAGGGTTTTTTACATTTGAAATAGGCCTTAATAGTGCTCATTACTCATTAGCTTCCAGGTGTGGGAGAACCATTGTAGTTACTGGCCTTGGAAATGATCAAACTTCAGGGACCCGGGCTGTCTTCTGGCTGCAGTGTCCCAGGCAGCCCCAGATGGCCCCGGGGAGAGTCCGGGGAGTGTTCTGGACTCAAACTGCCATTGGGCACAGCGAGCAAGAGCCTGCGAGACTGTGCCTCTGGTCAGGTTTGGATTTGGGCTCTCGCAGTGGTGTCCTGCTCCCTGGGCTGGAGGGTGGGGAAGAGCCAGCTGCCGCTGCTTGGAAAGTCCTTTCTGCGCCATGACTGGCTCGTGCATGTGACAGCCTTTATGTACCCTCCGGTAAATAAAAGTATTCAGTAATAGCCTTTTGTTGCAACTTTTTTCCTGATAATCCTTCTTCTTCTTAACTTTCTTTTTTTTTTTAATATTTTTTTATTTTTTAGTATTTGGTAGACACAACATCTTTGTTTGTATGTGGTGCTGAGGATCGAACCCGGGCCGCACGCACGCCAGGCGAGTGCGCTACCGCTTGAGCCACATCCCCAGCCCTTCTTCTTAACTTTCTTTTTCTTTCTGATTAGAGTTCCTGGACTTCCATCAACACATGCCCTAACTATTCTTGGTTCCACTGGGGTGTTTCCTTCTCTTAGCAATTTACTTAATACCCCTTCCATATTTTCATCATAAAGACAATACAATACACTGAGACAAAACAAGACACAAACATGCTGTATTAATCCTCTCCATCTTCTTAAAATGGTCATTCTTTCTTTCGCCCTGTCTGCTTAGGGATGAGCAGATTTGCTCCCGTCCTATCTTTTTATGGACGGGCAGCTTTTTTTTTCATCACCCCTGAGTGTCCCAGGGCTCCCCGTACGGGCCACCATCTGGTGCAGCCCAGCTGCAGCAAAATAACCGGGGGGTGACGATCAACTTGTGTAGGTTGATACAGCAGGAGTGGGAGCCATTTATTGTAGGACCGGAGGGGTATATATACATTACACACAGCTTATCTTAATTAACATAAACTAGATACAGCAGTCAACCAATAAGGAATCTCCACACTTAAAGGCTCACTGGCATTACTTCATAAACCACTTCCCCTGGCAAAATGCCAAGCACCATCTTGACTTGTTTACAGACCCTAACACCTTTACTCTTGCATTATTATGGAAAAGGTATTCAGTATGTAATATTGTTTCTTATGTATATATTTGTGAATCTTCCATGGTGTGGTAGTTGATTCACTTTTTTATTAAATTTATTTTTCATAGTGATTATAGTCTTATATAGTACATTAGTCAGGGTTCTCCATTGGAACAGAATTAACAAGAAGAATGAATACAAAAAGGAGATTTATTGGATTGTCCTAGGTGACCAGAAGCTGGAGAGTTTTCCATGGCCGTCTGCTGGCTGGGGAGCTGGATAAGTAGTAGTTGTGCAGCCCAAGGTGCTGAAGCCTCTGAACAAGAGAGATCAATGGTGCTACCCTAGTGTGAGATCCAATGCTTCTGGAAACTCCCTGGAGAATCACTGGCAGATCAGCTTTGGAAGAGTGAAGAAGGAAAAGTCTGATATCCTCAGGCAGTCACAGCAGCAGTGGAAAACCCATCTGTGTAGAATTGAGCTTGCATCTGCAGCTGCTCCATGTTGTTGCAACTTTTATTTCATGCAAACCACCATCCTATTTGATGATGTTACCCACACATATGGAGGTTTTCCAGTTTGCTATCCCACATGTCATTCACTTCTAGACACAGCCTCATGGCCAAACCCAGAAGCCCATCAATCATCAGTCTCTCTTAATCCCATCAAGGTGAAAATTCACATGAACCATCACATAGTATAATACACCCCTTCTCGCTAGCTCATAGTCTCAACTCTTTTCAACATCTTGGACTTGGCATGCAATTCTTTTTAATTATTTTTGGTTCAGTTAAGTAATGTTTGTAGAGGTATTTTGCATTTATGATCATGAGAGTAATTCATAGCTTCCTCATTTTATCAAGTTAATTTTTTTAAAAAAAAAGGTGAGAGAATTTTTAATATTTATTTTATTTTTTTTTAGTTTTTGGCGGACACAACATCTTTGTTTGTAAGTGGAGCTGAGGATCGAACCCGGGCCTCACGCATGCCAGGCGAGCGCACTACCGCTTGAGCCACATCCCTAGCTCCTATCAAGTTGATTTTGATAGTAATGTAACGTATGCCTCCAAAGAAATTAGAAGGTGTTTTCTCTGCTTCTGCATTCTCAAAAGAAATGTAGAAAATTGGTGGCAGTTCTGGAGTGTCTGGTAGCAGCCTGTAGGATGTCTAAAAGTCCTACATTTCACTTTTTTGATGGTAATGAGTTATTGAGTCAGTTTCTTCTCTAGGCACAGGCCCATGTGTTTTGTGTATTTGTCCTTCTGTGTATGTTGTAGGAGATGGTCTTTCTGAAATTATTGGGCCACTTCCTCTAAGTTATCAATTTGTGTCAAGTGCATGTTCATGATATTGTTGAAGAGCCCATGGATGGTAATGGTGGGTCTTTTAATTCTAATGGATAGATTCTGTGTCCTCAGTTTTCTTAATTGTTTATGTTATTTTATTTCTCATAGCTTTGTTTTAATTTATTTACTTTTATGTGTTGACAAGGAATGAACCCAGTGTGTAACTGGTGCTAGGCAAGCTCTCTACACTGAGCCATAACCTCACTCCTGTCCTCTGTTTCCTTAGCCACATATTAGTTTGTCAGTGATGCTGATGTTCAGGAAGAACTTGGTTTTGCTGACTGCTGATTTCTTTTTTTTTTTTTTCCTATATTTTTTTCTTAATTTAAAAAAATTGTTCATAGATCTTTATTTATTTATATGTAGTGCTGAGAATTGAACCCAGTACCTCACACATGCAGGGAGAGTGTGCTACAGCTGAGCTCCAGCACCAGCCCCTGCTGATTTCTTGATTGTTGTTTCACCAACACCACCTCTTACCTGCCTGTGCTTAATTTACCCTTACCTTGCTCTTTTTTCTTTGCTTTCCTTAAGTATTGGGTCAATGATTGCTTTTATCTCTTCTTTTCTAATATGTGCTTTGGATAGTGTAGATACCCCCAGTGCTCCATCTCTGCTGTTTTCCATGTTGGACTTTTTAATTTCATTTTTCTAAACATGATCAAATTTACCCTTGAGTAACCTCGTCTTCCTATGTCTGTTTAGAGCCCTTTGTTGCATCTCCCATTGCTTAGAGGTTTTCCAGCTGCTTCTGATCTGATTTCTGCTTTAACTCCCATGTTCTTTGAGCCTACTTGGGATTTCACTGGCATTGCACACTTGTTGAGGTGAAGTTTATGGCTCAGAATGTGGCCTTTTCTGGGGAGTCGTACTATGATCCTGAGGAGGCTGTGTGTTTCACTGTTGACTAATGGCCAGGGGTCACAGACCCAACAGAGTTGTGGTGATGTCTCCCAATGTAGCCATGTATTCTTCATTGTCCTGGGAAGTTTTGTATGTCTCTGCCTGGTGTATTTTGACTTTGTTTCAGGTGCATGCATACTAGCAATTCAAGACAGTTACTTGAAAGTTTAGCCTAGAGCCACCACAGTGGCACATCCCTTTAATCCAAGCAGCTCAGGACTCTTAGGCAGGAGGATCAGAAGTTCAAAGGTAGGCTCAACAAGTTAGGCACTGAGCCACTTAGAGAAATTCTCTCTCAAAATAGAAATAATTAAGAATAAAATAGGGCAGTGAATGTGGCTTATTTGTTATGCACCCTTTGGTTCAATCCTTGGTACAAAATATAAATAAAGAAAAAAATAAGTGAATAGAAAAACATTAATCCCAGGGATTCTGGAGTCTTATCTTACTCAGGCACGGTCAATCTCACGTCTGGTATTTTTCCATTCATGAGTTAAGTTTTCCTGTTCCTCAGTATTCTTTGTACATTTTTTAAAAGTGAATGAAATTTATTTCTTGGGGATGGGGTTGTGGCTCAGTGGTAGAGTGCTTGCCTAGCATGCATGAGGCACTGGGTTTGATTCTCAACACCACATACAACTGAAAGAAGTTCCATCAACAACTAAAAAAAAAATTAAAAACAGAAAATATGTTTTTCCTTTTCTCCTATACTATGGTTCCTGTTTGTTGAAGGCTTCATGCCTTTGCTTAGAGACTAGGTGTCTGAGCTATTTTTAGTGAATTATTTTGTGTTCAGTTCCTTTGAAAGATTTCCCTGAATGGTAGGGTCATCTGAAAGAATGGAAACTTTAGGAGTTTCAGAGCTGACAGGCTGTGAATTTGGAGACTGATACCCAGCAGCTGTGCTCTCTGACATTTCACCATGAGGGCTGGCCACAGCTGCAGGTAGCTGTAATGCAGTAGTAGAAGCAGCCAACAAAATAGCAGAGAAAGAACAATCCCTCTTCAGGTTGAGCGTAGTAAAAGTCCCTAATGTGTATGAGTCTTTAGGCCATTGACAAGCTTGTTTCCATATAAGAAATAAAAACTTCACTCTCCAATATATTGCCCCAATTTCCTTTTTAATGTCCTCAAAACTTGTTTATGTGTAAAAGTAAAAGCCCAGCTGTGCTCAGGCCTCAGGCTTTAGGAATTTTTTTTTGGGGGGGGAGGGGTCTATGGTGTCACAATCAATTATTGCTACCAGATCTCAGTGTCCCTTGGCCTCATTTCTTTCTACACCCAAAACTATAAAAGAACAGTAGAAACAGCAAAATCTCACTTGTCTGGTTTTTGTGAGTAATTGTGCTGGAGCCTGTGCTTTAACACACAGTGGTGCTATTTAAAACTCTGCTGTGCCTTTGCTCTGCAGATCCCCACCTAGAGAGAGCAACCAGTGCTGAGCATGTGGGTCATGGTCCTCTTTTTAATGTTTCCTCCTGGTCTGTGTGAACTTCCTTCTTTTCTCAGAATATCTCGGTGGTTTTATTTGGGGGAGCATACTGTGGAGTGAAACCTCAGGTGCTTCACCACTAAATCAAATCCCCAGAACCTTCCTCCTTAACTTTTATTTTTGTTAACTTTTATTCAGGATTTTGCCAACTTGATTAGGGCCTAATTAAGTTGCTAAGGCTGGCACTGAACTTGCAAGCCTCCTGCCTCAGGTTTCTGAACCTGGGTATTATTGAGACCTGATTTCTAAAAGAAACTCTCTGAAAATTTCTTTGTCAAATTTTAGGTGATGGTTGAGCCGGTAGACAATAGTTTGCTTTCTTGCTAGATGCAGGCTGTTTGTTTACTTAAATCCTTTTAAGGAATTTCTGCTGATTTTTTACAGTGATTACTTCTGATGTAGAAGAGTGAGATTTGGTCTTAGGCATTAATATATTTCCATGGTTGAGCTGGAGTTGTGGCTCAGTAGTAGAACACTCACCTAGTACATGTGAGGCCATGGGTTCAATCCTCAGTACCACATTAAAAAATAAATAAATGAATAAATAAAGATATTGAATTCAATTACAATTAAAAAACAAAATATTTTAAAGAAGATAATTCTGGGACTGGGATGTGGCTCAAGCGGTAGCGTGCTCGCCTGGCATGCGTGCGGCCCGGGTTCGATCCTCAGCACCACATACAAACAAAGATGTTGTGTCCGCTGAAAAACTAATAAATAAATTTAAAAAAATAAAGAAGATATTTCCATGGTGATTTTAGTGTAAATTGCCCCAAACTGAAGAAGATGTGTGTAGTCTGTTGTCAGTGACCAGGCCCTCACACTGAGATGTCAGGCCAGTGTCCAGCATCAGATAGGGTCAGGCTGAAGGGATCGTGAATGTTAAACCATGGCTGCTGTACTGCACTCTTCTTTATGACTGCTTCATGGAGCTGATGTGAACCTTTCAGGGCTTTGGGGCATGATGACATTGTTGTTCTGATGGTTTGGATTGTGTTTCCACTTTTGTTCTATTTCATGGCCGGAGTGAGATGGTTCCAGGCTCCCCATTGTGTCATTTTGCTATGAGTGTTGAATTGTTTTTCTTCTTATCACTAGGGAATCATATAACATGTTCTTCTACAAAACTAAATTTCCACAGGTGCAATGGTGCATGATTGTGTTCCTAGCAGCCTTGGAGGATGAGGCAGAAGAATCATAAATTTAAATGCTACCCTCAGCCTCTCACAAGGCCCTGAGGAAGTTTTTGAGTGCTGTGTCAAAATGGCATATGTACTGGGGATGTGGCTCAGTCATTAAGTGCCCTATGGTCAGTCCCTGCTTATTTACTTTCTAAATGTTTCTGACCACAAATAAATATAATGGATTTTTTTGTCAGTTCATTAAAAGTGTTTTAGTATTTCATATTTGAATGTATAATAAATGGATTTTTGACTACGGAATTAGTGCCTTTGCCACCAGATTCGAGTTTGCCTAGACCATCATTGTGATCTGTATCCAAGACACCTGCTCTCACTCATCTTTCCATGCTGTGAAGGCCAGCCCACTGAAGCCTTCCTCATGGTCTGTTACTCACCTCTGCTGATACTGTGCTGCTCAGGAGATCACATGTTTTAAGTCCTTGAGAATGGTTGTGTGTCAGTGGCAGGGGCACCTTCTGGCAGGTGATATTTTTGGCTGTTCCATCACGGGGCAGACATCATAGTATTGTTATGATCGTACATGAAGTGGCGTGTTTCACACCCAAACTGTATTAGATAGGTGAGGATTCTGGGTTGCAACCCTGCTTCTTTATCACACCCTATAAATGCTTCTGTCTTAGGTTTGTTTGCACCACCATCATTACAGGCAGGAGGAAACTCTTTCACAACAGACACCAGTGCACATGTGGCCTACTCTTGACCAAACTGCCCTTGAGTGGAACATGTCTATGTGGAACATGACCTTATGGTAGTGAAGTGATTGCTTTTCAGTAGGTTATTGACAATTCTTGTACATTCGTTGTTGCTATGAGATTTAGAAATTCATGTCTGCTTTTCAATAAGAAAACTGTTTTGAGACTTACAAAACTTTGCAAGGTTTTTGTTTGGACAAGGTGACATCTTTGGGTCATTGAGTTATATGTAAGACATGTTCCATCTTTCAACTTACCTAATTCTGCTTTGACAGTAACCTTGAGAAATCATCAAATTTTTGTGTTTATTAATCATTGTGCATGTTTACTATTTTATTAATTTTTTAATGGAGAAATGTACCTGCAAACTTCTAGTTGTTCTCTTCTTGTAATCCCACAACATGAATCCCTAGTTCACAAATTCTGGCAACCTGAGTGTCAAGTTGTCTAAATGTTGTCTGTAGGGGAAGCTTCTTTGTGATCAATGCTCAGAAGTCATGGGTGGGGACTGTTCTAGGCATTTCCTTAAAG
This sequence comes from Callospermophilus lateralis, assembly GCF_048772815.1. Classification (NCBI taxonomy): domain Eukaryota; kingdom Metazoa; phylum Chordata; class Mammalia; order Rodentia; family Sciuridae; genus Callospermophilus; species Callospermophilus lateralis. Next base: position 11,416,056 of record NC_135326.1, on the reverse strand, counting down.
AAGGAACAATAGACTTTCAGAAAGAATCAAGAGATCAGTGAATGCAGTGTTGTCTATATTAACTGTGTAGGCACACTGACCCACTGTGGTTGGTAGAATCTCTCTCAGTTGCTGAGTTCTGTGATTGCAACAATGTCCTACTCAGTCAGCTTTCTTTCCTCAGGGTAAGTACTCTCGAGGGTGCTAATATTAGCTCTCAACTTCCGAGAAGGTTGTTAGGACATGTAATAGAGGTGTAGCCAACAAAGTGACCCAGGATCCTGTGTTACTTCCTGTGAACTCACCAATGGTAGGGAGAAAATCACTAAATTGCTTGCCTTCTGAGTGGCCCAATTCTACTGTTAAAATGTTTGTGAGGAATTGAGTGCAGAAAAGTTTTGTTGGACCAAATCATGGAATTAATCAGAAATTCATAGAATCATGTGAACATCAAGCATATTGAGTACATATTTCTTCTGCTGTCAATCTGTCCTGACCTCCAGTAAACATTTGTGGGATATTTTAGATCTCAGTGACCTTTGAGGATGTGGCTGTGAACTTCACCCAGGAGGAGTGGGCATTGCTGGATCCTTCCCAGAGGAACCTTTACAGAGATGTGATGCTGGAAGTCCTCAGAAACCTGGCTTCTATAGGTAATAATGATGTTTTATTTTAAATTAATCTAATAGAGAACTCATGTTTATTTTGGTCATTTATATAGAACATGTAAAGGGAATCCATTGTTGAATTATTGCAGCATAAAAGGCACCTACAAGTTTGGCAAAGCATTTCTGTCTCCTAAAAATTCCTAAAGATTGTTCTGGTTTCTCATTTCAGAAAACAAATGGTATGAAAAAGACATTGAAGATGAGATCAAAAATTCTGAGATTATTCTAAGGTAATTGTACCCACAAGAGGAGTTCTTGAGGGAATGTGAGAAAGTCATATAATTTTTAAAACAGACCAACCCAAGAAGTATGCATAATTTGAAATGTATTTATTCTTATAAGATTTTTTTTACTAGAAATGTATACTTAACTGTAACAGATATTCAGTCTTTTCCAAGTACTTGGCATGCCAAAAGTATAGGAAATTGCATGTGAATATCACTATTTGGATAATTACCATAGGGAAGCTGCATTGCAAAGGATTATTTCCTTTGGATATCTTGATTTTCAGGCAATTTGAACACATCAGGAAACCTAGCCTTTACCTGATGTTGGTAGTAATGTAAGCCTAGGACCCATAAATAAGTATAAAATCATGAATGAATCAAGTATTGATAATGTGCTAGTCATTCTTCAAAGAAGCCATGTGGTAAACCTCAACAGCCAAGAAGATAGTGTGGGGAAACTTTCAATGAGATTCTAGTTCTTAACTGGACAAAAAAAAATTTTAATAGAGTAAGTCCATGTGGTTGTTATATGTGTGCCAAGGACTTCATATGCCCTTCATTCCTTCATAGGCACATCACATCTCACTCTGAACACAAATTCTACAAGCCTGAGAAATGTGAAGAGAAGCCATGTGAATTTAAACAGCACAGGCAATCCCTGGTTTCTCTTAAAAGTGTTCACACACAAATGTTAATACAAACAGAAGATGGACCCTATGAACGTACAGTATGTGGGAAAGTCTCCAGTTGTTCAAGTGACATTCAAAGGCATGAAGATACTCATACTGGGTGGCAACCCTATGAATATCAGCAATGTGGTGAAGCCTCATCTTCTCTCACAGATGTTCAACGACACATGAGAACACACAGTGGAGGAAAACCTTTTCAATGTGAGGTATGTGGGAAAGCCTTTCAGTTCTCCTCGTTAGTTAGAAGACATGAAAGAATTCATTCTGGAGAGAAACTCTATCACTGTAAACAAGGTGGTCAAACCTTTATTTCACACACAAATCTTCAAAGGCACAGGATCACACACACGGGGAATGCACATTTTAAACGTAAGGTATGTGGGAAGGACTTTGCTTATCCCAGTTTACTTAGAATACATCAGAGAACACATACTGGAGAGAAGCCCTATGAATGTAAGCACTGTGGAAAAGCCTTTGCTAGATCCAGTGAACTTCGCATACATGAAAGAACTCATACTGGAGAGAAGCCCTATGAGTGTAAGCAGTGTGGGAAAGCCTTTGTTACATCCAGTCACCTTCACTCACATGAAATAACTCATACTGGAGAAAAGCCCTATGAATGTAAGCAGTGTGGAAAAGCCTTTGCTAGATCCACTGACCTTCAGATTCATGGAAGAACGCATACTGGAGAGAAGCCCTATGAGTGTAAGCACTGTGGCAAAGCCTTCAGTCATTTCTCTGGCCTTCACTCACATAAAAAAATTCATACTGGAGAGAAGCCTTATGCTTGTGATCAGTGTGGCAAAGCCTTTGCTAGGTCCAATACCCTTCACAGACATGAAAGAACACATAATGGGGAGAAGCCCTATGAATGTAAGCATTGTGGAAAAGCCTTTGCTAGTTCTAGTTACCTTCCCAAACATGAAAAATCTCATACTGGAGAAAAGCTCTATGAATGTGAGCAGTGTGGCAAAGCCTTTTCTACATCCAGTTACCTTCAGATTCATGGAAGAACACATACTGGGGAGAAGCCCTATGAATGTAAGCAGTGTGGAAAAGCCTTTGCTAGATCCACTTCCCTTCAGATTCATGGAAGAACACATACTGGAGAGAAGCCCTATGAGTGTAAGCAGTGTGGAAAAGCCTTCACTCATTTCTCTGGCCTTCACTCACATAAAACAATTCATACTACGGAGAAGCCTTATGCATGTAAGCAGTGTGGAAAAGCCTTCACTCGTTCCTCTGACCTTCACTTACATAAAAAAATTCATACTGGAGAGAAGCCTTATGCATGTAAGCAGTGTGGCAAAGCCTTTGCTGCATCCAGTAGCCTTCAAAGACATAGAAGAACACATACTGGGGAGAAGCCCTATGAATGTAAGCAGTGTGGCAAAGCCTTTGCTAGTTCCAGTGAACTTCAAAGACATGGAAGAACACATATCGGAGAGAAGCTCTATGGTTGTAAACAATGTGGAAAAGCCTTTGTTACATCTGCTCAGCTTCACTTACATGAGGCAACCCATAGTGCAGAGAAATCATACTCATGAAAACAATTGGCAAAGTCTTCTGTTAATAAGGTTTTACTCATTAACATGTAATAAGTTTTCTGTAGAAAAATTCTTTGAATGTGGTAAATCAATATTTCTTGTCCATTTCAAAGAGAAGAAAGTGCTCACATGTTTGAATCTATCTATCTATCTATCTATCTGTCATCTATCTATCTATCTATCTATCTATCTATCTATCTATCTATCAATAGCACTGGGGATTTAGTCTGGTGGTCATCTATCACAGAGCCATGGTGAAGGCGATCTCCCACTCACTGTCTTGACAGGATCACAGTGAGGGTGAATGCTGGCAAAGCTGCACTGGTTGGTGGGAAACAGAAAGCATGAGACCCTTTTTTATATAATTGGGACTTTTCATTTTCATGCTTATGTTTCTGACAGGAGGCATGAGTATGTTAAATGTGAAACAAATTAAATTTCAGATGGCTAGAACATAACAGGTAGTTCATGCCTTGAAGGCTGTTCTGCTACCCCTCAGCATATCAAGGACAAAGTAGAAGGCTGTTCTTCTATCTCAGTACATTGAGGACAAATGTGATATTGTACAACAATCATCCTCTGAAAAGTCACGAGAATTTTAGACACCACATCGATTATATCAACTAGAACCCAAGCTCTTAGAAAACCTAATTATTATGCTTATTTTTCAAAGCCCACCATATGTAGTCTCATTTTTGATTGAGGAAAGTTATATTATACACTTAGGAAAGTTAAAACATATAAAGGTATATTCTCTTTTTATAACCCCTTTTTTACTTTACATAGGGATTTATGATGAACATAGTTAATATTGGCGGAAAGTGGACTGATGTTTAGAACTTACTTTCTATTGAGAAAGATTATAAAGATATGAGAACTAGTGCACCTTGACTGAGAAACAAAGAAACTCTTTCAGAAAGCAGCTCAACCAGGTTTATGAGAATAAATTTAGGAAGTAATTAAAGTAGCCTTATAAGGTATATTTTTAGAATAATGTTAGAAATATTATCCTATTTAGACTTTGGGGTTTAGAAATTCTGAAGTTTTCAGTTGTATGGGTTTCGGATATATTTTAAGAATGATTTATAAACTTTAGGATATTTTAAGTATAAGATTTAAGGGGACTTTTATAGATGAGAATTTTAGATTAGAAATAAAGTAAAGGTGTACTTTAAACTTCAAGGTTAATGATAGGTTCGGAGACTTAGAGTCTGGTTTCATAGTTTGGCATTAGTCAATAAGAAAATAGTAAATCTTGGGAAAATCTGAAAAATGTAAATTAGTGATGCATTTTATTAATGATTCTGTACTTTTAATAATTAAATAACTAAAGGTTATATCCTGGAAAAATGGAAATTAATGTTACGTTTTTTGTATCCCTAATCATGGTTAAGGAAATGTCATGTCTTGGCAAAAGTTTTAGATTGTATAATCAATGGCGTATCTGAATCTATAATGATGAGAAAATTTGCAATAAAAGATGGCCCAGAGAAAGCTGCATTAGAGCTCTCTCTCTCTGGAGATTTCTCCAACGGAAGGACTCCTGTCTCATCTTTTTGCCGACACCACTCATCCTTCAGGACCCCTGGACCCCGCGAGGGCAGGATAAGAACAGGATCAAGTCACCCTTTTCTCTACATGCCCTCACTACTGCAGTTCTTTCATCCTCACTGTGTCATGCAACTATTGATTTCTTTGACTTTTCTCACAACGATGCTGCCCACTGCTTTTTCTCAAAAATTAATTATTACTTCATGACTTCTCAATTTATTCTTTTGTGTGTTTCTAAAGTTTGGTTACACATTGTGTATGTGAGTTGAGACCTGTGCACTCCAGCATTCTGTAAAGATTGGCTAAATGTCTCTTTTTTCCTCCTTTGCTCCCTTCTTTCCTTCAGATTTCACCCAGGAGTGCTCCACCACTGAGCTTCCCCCTAGCCCTTTTATTGTTATTTTTTGAGATGGGGTGACGCTGGCCTCAAACTTGTGGTCACCCTGCCTCAGCCTCCTAGCAGCTGGGACCATAGAGATGTGCCCTTTTGTGCCCTGCTACTGGCCTCTTCCTTTTCCTTGGTGCCTTATTGTCCTGTTGATGACTCTGGGACCACCACTCTGTCACTCGTGTTTGTTCTAAGTCTCATGTGTTGTGTTGTATGTATGCACATTAAAAGGCAATATAAAAGTTGTAATTTGTATGTATTCTTTGGAGAGGCATCTTCTCAAAATATGCTTTGCCCTGTACTTAATTGAGTGGCTTTCTATTTCTTTTCTTTCCCTGGTGCCAGGGGCCCAATCTTGCCTTGTGCTTGCTAGACAGGTGCTTTAGCACTGAGCCCTCCCCTAGCTCAGGTGGTGAGGTTGCTGCTGCTGTGTGCATGGACCCCACTGAGGACCACTTTGGTAGATGCAGCTCTGCAGGTTTTTCCCATGTTTTCACCTGGTCCCTTTCTTAAACATCTTGTACAGCAGGGAATTTCAACCACTGACATCCACCTTAGCTTTTCTCCCCATGACTAATACTTAGGTGAAATATGCCAGAAAACCCAGGCTGGTCTTGTTTCTGTGTTCAGGGTACCTCAGTAACCCTGGGAACATAATCTGATGCTTTTCTTCATACACAGCCTGTGATCAAAACTAGGAAATGAGGGACCCAGTCAGATGCCCTAATGTATTGGTGCCCCCTTCTGCACCTAAGAATCTTAAATAAGCTTCTCCAGAGACCCTCACCATATTTCTACTATAATAAAACTCAACAAGAGAATGCCAAACAAAACCAAAACAGAATGAAACAAAAACGGAACAACAAAAAATCATTATATCACCCTTTCTATCCTCCTGAAATGTCCATCCATTCTTTCTCTCTATGTGTTCCTCAGTCACAAATAGTTTTTCCTCAGATGTGAGCGGTTTTTCTTCCATCTCACCCATCTCCACGGACAGGCAACTTAAAACAAAAGTGAAACAAAATGAAAGAAGAATCTTCAAATGGCTACCCATCCTCTCGCTCCTGCCCTCAGGGGTGAGCAGTTTACCTTATCACTAACCCTCAGTCATTCCCGTGCAGGCCACCAAATGCACAATTGTGCCCAGTCTGTCTGGGCACAATTCACGAGCCACTTATCAAGCAGAAACAAATTTTATTTTTAGAACACACGCCACAAGTGGGTCATGTGGGTGGAGCCAAAAGAGTCCCCCAATGAGCAGCTCCGTAGTCTGAAAGGGCAGGGAAACAGCCCAATGAACATCACTGCAGAGGAGCCAATCAGCTGGCAGCTGGAAGTTTGCTGGGGCCCCTTTGATGATGTTACTTCTTTTTTGGTATCAGAAATTAGTAAAAAACAATCTGAAAGAGTGTTAAGTAAATTGTTAGAGGAAGGAGGCATCCCAGTAAAATCAAGAGCAGTCAGGGCATACGTTGATACAATACAAAAATGTAGCCCATGGCTTTTTAAGGAGGAGTTGTTAAATATATCACAATGGAACCATCATGGTGAAGATTTTAAATAGAATAGAAAAGAAAAGAAAAGCCCAGGAACTCTTCCAGTTGACACATTGCCATAATGGACATTCGTATCTTGTTTGCTTAGTCCAAAGCCTTCAGTTCAGACAATGGTAGAGGAAGGAGAAGACATATAGTTTCAAGTAAAAGAGAAGGTCTCTCGAGCTAGTCAGACAGAGGAAGCAAGTTTAGAGCAGAAAAAGCCATCAGGGGAAAAGTTACAACAGGAGACTGCTACTAACACCTTTCTATCACCAGAGGGTGTAAGTGTCCAACCAATAGAGCCACCTCTATATGTTGGGAGGCCCCAACCTTCGTAGTTGATAGATGGGATCCTGAGACAGGACCTCAAATATTAGCATGCCCTGTATTTGAGCAGGCAGGAGAGCAGTGAATTCACCATGCTTTAGATTTCAAAACAGTAAAGCAGCTAAAAGAGGCTATAACAACCTATGGTCCTCAAGAACCCTTCACTGTAAGCATCATCGAATCCATTACCAACTTGAACATGTCGCCAGCAGATTGGACTAGTATGTGTAAAGCGGTGCTAAATGGAGGACATTACCTGTTATGGAAGGTTGCCAATGAGGAATTTTGCAAGGAGACGGCTAGGCGAAATGCAGTAGCCGGTTATCCTCAGAGAAATCTAGGTATGTTGTTAGGAAAGGGACCTTAAGAGGATTAGCAGCAACAAACTGCATATGATCCTGCCATATACTTACAAATTGCTGTAGTTGTGGTTAGAGCATGGTAGACTTTACAAGGACATGGAGGTTTACAAGTTCAATTATCTAAGGTAATACAAGGAGCTAATGAACCTTACGCTGAATTTGTGGATAGGCTTATTCAAACAGCTACCAGAGTTTTTGGGAATACAGAACAAGCAATGCCATTAATAAATCAACTGGGGCTGGGGATGTGGCTCAAGTGGTAGCGCGCTCGCCTGGCATGCGTGCGGCCCGGGTTCGATTCTCAGCACCACGTACAAACAAAGATGTTGTGTCCGCCGATAACTAAAAAATAAATATCAAAAAATTCTCTCTCTCTCTCTCTCTCTCTCTCTCTCTCTCCTCTCTCACTCTCTCTTAAAAAAAAGAGAAAAAGAGAGAAAACTCAGATTACTAAAATACAAGATGAAGAAGGAAATATCACAACAAACATGTCAAAAAAAAATAAAACAAATCAACTGGCTTATGAGCAAGCAAATCGTTGGTGCAGAGAAGTCATTAGACAATGGAAAAATGAAGATTTAAACACATATATTAAATTATGTAGAGACATTAATGAACAAGGGCAAGTCTTGGCAGTTGCAGTACAACAGGCTTTAGATGCCAGGCCAAAAACATGCTGCAATTGTGAACAAACAGGACATTTTAAAAGGAATTGCCCCATAGGAGGAGGGTTTAACAAAACTAGGTATCAAAGGAGTAGAATACCGGGTATTTGCCCATGATGCTGTAGAGGGAGACATTGGGCTAATGAATGCCATTCTCAAACTACCATACAGGGTACTCTATTATTAAAAAAATGAACAAGGACCAGGTGTCTATCCACGAAATCATGGAGAAAGGCATCGGGCTCCATTGCCAAAAAACTGACAGGGGGGCCCAATGCTCCGGGGCCCATGACCACAAATATATGGGGTACTGGAGGAACCCAGCAACACCATCAGGGTAGTGCCCAGGACACATTATCCATTAGACCCCTCACTAGACAAACCAGAGGAAGCGCAGGATTGGACATCTGTGTCTCCACCAGAACAGTACTAACTCCAGAGATGGGAGTTCAAATCATTCCCACAGGGGTAAAAGGACCTCTTCCCAAAGGAACAGTAGGCTTATTATTGGGACACAGTTCTTCTACTCTAAAAGGACTTATGATAAGTCCTGGGTTAATTGATCTCGATTATGAAGGTGAAATAAAAATTATAGCCAGTTCTCCAAAGGGTATATCACCAGGAGATAGAATAGCACAATTATTAATAATACCCAGCCTATATGATAAATTTTCCAGTTGTAATGTAGAAAGAGGTTCCAGGGGATTAGGCTCCATAGGTGTAGATTGGGCTATGCTTTCTTTAAATTTAGATTCTCGCCCCATGCTAAAACTAAATATTCAAGGACATGAATTTAATGGGCTACTGGATATAGGTGCAGACTGTAGCATCATCTCTCGTCAAGAATGGACAAAACATCGGCAATTACAACAAGCCACTCAAACGCTTCGAGGCCTAGGAGTAGTGACTAATCCCCATAGAAGTGCAATGGTATTAGATTGGAAGGATCCTGAAGGATGTGAAGGAACTATACAGCCATATTTATTGGATTATCTTCCCATAAATTTATGGGGACGAGATGTCCTAGATCAATTAGAACTAACATTAACAAATAACATCAATTCAAATGCATCGACTATTATGGCTAGACAAGGTTTTAGGAAAGGAAAAAGATTAGGAGAACAAGAACAAGGTATAGCAGCACCAATACAAATAGATTAAGGAACAGACAGACATGGATTGGATTTTCAGGAGGGGTCACTGAGACAATAAAAATTACTTGGAAATCAGAAAGACCAGTATGGGTTCCCCAGTGGCCCCTGACTAAAGAAAAGATACAAGCAGCCTATGACCTGGTCAAACAAAATTAGCGGAGGGACATATACAACCTTCTGTATCTCCCCATAAAACTCCCATTTTTGTCATCAAAAAGAAATGTGGTAAATGGAGATTATTGCAAGATTTAAGAGCCATTAATAATGAGATGATTATTATGGGACCTGGTCAATCAGGGATTCCCCAATTGTCTGCTTTGCCAAAAACCTGGTATGTTTTAGTTATAGATATTAAAGATTGTTTTTTTTCAATTCCAATTCATCCTGAGGATAGTCCACGTTTTGCATTTACTATCCCTGCACTGAATCATGAAGGTCCTGATCAGAGATATGAATGGAAAGTACTCCCTCAAGGGATGGCTAATAGTCCAACTATGTGTTAAATTTATGTTAACAAAGTAATCTAGCCACTTAGAAATCAAAATCCTGAACTACAAATATTTCACTATATGGATAATGTATTATTAGCACACGAAGATAAAAACACATTGCTAGAATGTTATGCCACACTTACAAACTTATTAAAAAATTATAATCTAGAGATAGCAATAGATAAAGTACAATTAAAATTTCCAATTAATTATTTAGGAGTTCTATTGTCCTCAACCATGGTCCGTCCACCAAAAATTCAAATACGAGTAGATCAACTCAAATAACTTAATGACTTTCAAAAGTTATTAGGAGACATAAATTGGATAAGGCCTTATCTAGGCATACCAACAGGAAAGTTGGGACCTTTATTTGATATCCTAAAAGGTCCATCAGATCCAAATTCACCCCAAATGTTAACGCCGGAAGCAAGAAAGGCATTAAAAATCATTGAAACATATATGGAAAATATGCATTTGGATAGAATTGATATAAGTTTGCCTTTATTATTTATTGTACTACCAACAAAAAATATTCCTACAGGAGTATTTTGGCAAGAAGGTCCATTATTATGGATACATTTATCTTATTCTACTAACAATATTCTTACTAGGTATCCTGAGGCTGTAGGACAATTAATACTCAAAGGAATAAAAGCAGCAAAGGGAGTGTTTGCAATTTCTTTCAATAAAATTATTACTCCATATACTATGGATCAAATTGATGAGTTAGCTAATGAGTTAAATGCTTAGGCAATAATCATATGCAAATCTAATGTTTCATTTGATAACCACTTACCATCTAATCCTTTGTTGTCTTGTTGGTCATCGCATCCTGTAATTTTTCCAAAAATGACAAGAAAAACACCTATCATGAATGCTCCAAATATATTCACTGATGGGTCAAATAATGGTACAGCAGTAGTAGTTACACCTGATCAAACTTTTACATTTTTAGTACCCAAACAATCAGCTCAAAAGGTAGAGCTTAATGCAGTATTACAAGCTTTTGTGATGTTTAAAGATTCTGTATTTAATTTATTTTCTGATAGTCAGTATATAGTTAATGCTACAGAATCCCTTGAAAATGCTGGTAGGATTTCCCCTTCCTCTACTGTTTTCTCTTTGTTTTCCACTATACAAAGTCTAATCTGGGACAGAAAAGATCCATTCTTTATAGGACATATCAGGGCACATACAGGATTGCCTGGACCCCTTAGTTTGGGCAGTGATTTAAAAGATAAAACATACATATTTTTTCTACGCTAGAAGAAGCTACAAATTTTCATAAATCCTTCCATATCAATGCACATACTTTTAAAAAGGCATTTAAAAATAACTAAGGAACAAGCTAGACAAATAATAAAACAATGTCAAAATTGTGTGACCTTTTTACCACAAGTTAATCTTGGAGTCAATCCTAGAGGACTGATACTTAACCATATTTGGCAGATGGACGTCACACACTTGCCAGAATTTGGAAAATTAAAATATTTGCATGTGACAGTTGATACTTCTTCTGGATTTTTGATGGGCTCCCTTCATGCCAGAGAAAAAACTAAAGATAGTATAGCTCATTGATTACAAAATTTTGCCACTGTGGGCGTTCCAAAACAGTTAAAAACAGATAATTCCCCTGGTTATTCTTCTACCTCTTTTAAACAATTTTGCTCATCAATTGGCCTTACTCATATAATGGGAATCCCATACAATCCACAGGGACAAGGCATAGTTGAAAGAGCTCATCAAACTATTAAAATGTACTTATTAAAGCAAAAAGAGGGAATTGGGAAGGGGTATATATTCCCCAAAGATAAACTTAAAATAACCCTTTTTACTCTAAACTTTTTAAATTTGGATTCATCAGGGCTTAGTGCTGTGGAAAGGCATATGTGTCCAAAAAATGTACATAAGCCCAAGGTGTTTTGGAAGGATATTCTAACAGGACAATGGAAAGGTCCTGACCCAGTAATTATCTGGAGTTGGGGATCTGTTTGTGTGTTTCCACAGGGAGAACAGCAGCCAATTTGGATTCCAGAGAAGATTAACTAAGGTCCTGACCTAGTGATTGTCCGGAGTAGGGGGTCTGTTTGTATGTTTTCACAGGGAGAACAGCTGCCGATTTGGATTCTAGAGAGATTAACTAAAGTGATTTCTACAGACCAAAAAGAAGATGATTTGGCTCAAATCCATAACAGCTGATATCCAGAACTCCAGTTCAGTTATTCTTACATCTTCGACAGAACCAGGATGCTTTTTTCAATATCTATTTTATTATTGCCCTTTTCCACATCATGAAGTTCTATTTTGTTTTTTGAGCTCATACAGACCTAGGATAATGTTTTGCTGATCAGTTCTATTTTTTGACTCAGAGTTTTTAAACATTGCAATGGAGATTTCACCTGTAAAAAGTTATAAGGCCTTTACTATTATGTTATATGTTGTATGTATTATATTATGTGTGCACATTTGTGTTTTGTGTTGTATGTTTGTATGTACATATGTCCATATACCATATATGATGAGTGCTTATAAAAAATGGATCCATATATTTTTTTTTCTTATTCACATGATTTAAATGGTTTAATTTAAATTGGGTAAACAGCTGTTGAGGATTGTTTTAATATGTGAACAAAAAAGGAGGTTAACAGACCTGTTTGTTTACTTTCACCTTTCCTTTTCATTATATTTAATAATTCTGTTCAGGATAATGTAAATTGTTCAGAAAATTGTTTTCTTTTAGTGCCTGCTGGAATGTTACATAATTTTTTCTTTAGCCATTATTGCCAGAATTCCTATCTTCATCCCAGTGCCAGTGAAGACAAAGATAAAACCAATCTACAGCTTCTGCAATAGCTATCACTGAACTGCTTGCAGAACTTGCTTGGACTATGTATCACCTGTATGCATTGTGAACTATCTGTTGGTGCAGCAACTTGTGGTAGTGTTGGGGTATGTGGTGTGGCTGTGGTGTGGCTGTATGCTGGACTGGTTGTCAATGACAGGTAAGATCCAATTGCAATGGTACCAACCTAAGACAGGAGGCTGATGCCTTGAGGTCAGCTCATCCGATTATGAGTAAGAACCATATGTAGTATTGGACAACCTAAGGCAGGCACGGTCCCTAAGCCATATGCCTGTTGTTTAAACAGAGAGGAGGACATGTTGAGAGCCACAGCCGAAGGGGCCCCAGCAAACTTCCATCTGATTGGCTCACCGTGGCCCTAACAAACTTCCAGCTGCTAGCTGTTTGGCTCCTCTGTAGTGATGCTCATAGGGCTGTTTCCCCACCCTTTCAGACCACGGAGCTGCTCTATTGGGGGACTCTTTTGGCTCTTCCCACGTGACCCAGCCAATCAGCCTCAAGAGCAGGAGGAGTCGGGGGGTTGAGAGGCTTGTGGGAAACCAGTGGTGGCAGTTGGGCTCTGAGGGAATTCCTGAAGAGCTCGTGTGGTGTAGCGTGTGTGTTCTAAAAATAAAGTTTGTTTCTGCTTGACAAGTGGCTTGTGAATTTTGCCCAGCCAGACGGTGGCAGTTTCCCAACACCATCAACTACTGGGAGGGTCATCTGGCATCCCAGGTATTTCCCCTGCTCATGCTGATTGGTGGTTGCTAGGGGGTTGCTAGGGTTCCCTACCTAGCCTGATTGAATCAGGGACACCTGGTGCAGCAGATCTCCCCTGTTATTTGCAGATAAACAACTCAGCAGGATGGATTTGTGCCTAGGAGTTCTCTGTGGGTCTTTCCAAAGACAAGGATCATGCCCCCCTTCCTTGAACAGGCTTTGCTCTGAGGTAGAGGCTGGTTCCTCAGGTGCCCTTCAGCAGATGAATGGATAAAAAAAAAGTGACACACACACATACACACACAAGCACACACATGGAGTGTGGGGAGAAAAAAATAAAAGTCTATTGAATTAGACAAAGAGAAATTATGGGAAGGGAGAGGGAGGGTGTAGGAAAGTGAGTAGACTGGATGGGACACATTCCTATGTTCATATATGACTACAGACCAGGGTAACTCCACCTAATGTACAACCAAAAGACTGCGATCTTAATCAGAATAAGTTACTCTCCATGTATGTATAATGTGTCAAAATATACTCTAGTGTCAGGGAACACACAGAAATGCAAATACTGAAATTACTAGAATTATCAGGGCAAAAACAAGAGGGAATTTTGGTGATCTTGAGAGAGGGAAGATGTCTTAGAATTACACTGAAGGTAGAATCAGGAACAACTTTTAATTTTTTTAATTTTTTATTTTCTTTTCTTGGTATGGAGGATTGAACCTATGGGCACTTAACCACTGATCCACATGCCCAGCTCTTCTTTATATTTTATTTAGAGACAAAGATGCTTCAGGCCTCACTAAGTTGCCAAGGCTGGTTTAAAACTCGAAATCCTCATGCGCCAGCCTCCTGAGCCGCTGGAATTACAGGCATGAACCACTACACCAGCAAGAACAGAAATTTTGATAAAGAGTACCTCATCAAATTTATAAGAATTTTCTCTTCAAACTCCATAAAGAATGTGAAAACAGTCTCTAGATTTAAGCATTCCAAAATCTATGCATACATCAATATATCATTATTTTACTAACTAATGTTTTAAGTCATAATTATACAAATAATTCTAATGTGAAAATATTTTTAAAAAGAAGCTGCTGAACAGGAGACAGTATTTCACATCATATATTTGATTAGTTTCTTTCTAGTGTCTAGATTATAGCGAACTCTATTGAGTTCATAATTAAATGACGGTTGGCCAATTAAAAAATGAGTTCAGAATTGTGAAACCCTGAAGGTGGCTGCTGAAGGTGGTGAAGATGGTGTTCCCTGAGGATGAAGTTCAAAATGGCAATTGTCAACCTTCAGTCCCGAACATGGGGATGATCCTACAGTAAGGCCGCCCCTATCCTGGATCAGAACAGGGTTCCTGCAGTGGTGTTTTAACTCACCTGTTTTTCCAAAGGTTATTGATATGCTCTGTGCAAATACCCCCACCTCTGAAATCTGGGGGATCTTAGAGTATGTCTCCACTTGCTGCTCAGGTGACACAATCTGAGGCTAGCGTGGACCCTGAGAACTCTGCAGCCATGGGTTCCTGCAAGAGCCCAGCAGGGGGCGCCCTTCCCACACACTTCACCCTTCCCCTGCAGGATTTTTTAATTGGAGGAGGAATGATGGGGTCTGACTCTCATTTTTGCTTTCACTGGAAGTGAGGATACAGAACAACTCTAAAGCTGTAAAGGATAGAGTTAGCATCATGTTCAACTCTAGCATTAACTAATCATAAAAAAATAAAAGCCTCCCCCACCCACACACAAACCAGCATAATAGGAGCTGGGAAAACGTTGTCAGGTGGAGAGTAGACATCTCTTTCCATAATCTTCCTGGAATCCCAGAAGACACTGGCCAGTATTCCTGGCTCCTCAGAGCTGGAGATGCTGATTGGATCTCGGTGGGCCCCAGCTTCACCTGCTGCTGAGGAAGTGGGTGCGCCTGACCTTGTGTGAGGAGCCTCTTCCACTGACAGGGCTCTGACCCGCAGGCCAGGAGACTGTATGGGAGGCTGGGTCTCCATAAGGCCTCCCTCAGAACCGTGTGCCAGGCCCCTCACTCCCGCTGCCCAGTGTGATCCAGCTATTATCACACAAAAGTGCACACATGTGAGCCCGTCATGTAGAAAAGTGTCCCAAGCATCACACGAAACAAGTGAAAGAGGCCACAAGATCAGTGAGCTTGGAGAATCAGGAAGCCGGAGACTGAAGCCATCCAGGTCATTCTAACATAGCCCAAGACAGAGGACAGCCCCAGAAGGGCCTAGTCTTTAGCACAGTTCTCCTTTATAGTTCGGGACACAGGTGACCACCCACCAACAAACCCTGTGCTGTCCTCAGCCAGGGCCACATAGCCACAGGTACTGTTTGCTCCTCTTCTGTCCTCCTCTAGTGTTTTCCTTAATGATCTAGAAACCCGGATGACGAGGATGCTGATCCCAGGGCACAGACTCTAGGTGGCAGAATTTCCTTCTGCTGGGGATCATCTTTGTTTTGACCCAGATCAACTCTGTTCCCACCTGCCGTTTGTACTTTTCCCAACACCCATGCCCACTGCACCTCATCTGCTCAGGTAGACACACGTAGAGGATCACAGATTGTCCCCGTCACACAGGAGGAAACTAAGCCTCTTGTGAGACCCACTCAGCACAGGGGCCATTTGTGGGGAGTCACTCTGAATGACCCACACCTTCCAGTCCTGAAGCAAGAAGCTCCAATCAATCACTCGGGCATTGCCACAGCTCAAGAAGTAAAAGGCATGTCTTCAGATGTAGATGAGTCACCAATGGGGTTCAGCGACACTCACCTGTTCTATTGTAATCCTACCCCTTTGCCCTGTTTGGGATAAAATGTTCCATGGAAACTCCCTTTGTGTGTTCCCTTCTCTTGCTGTGCCTTTGGGTGTGGCCTCCCGAGACGTCAATCAACCTGCTGGCAGCAGACAACAGAAAGCTAGACTCAGCCCCCTGAAACCTGACCCCTTGCCTCATTTGAATGGCTTCTCCTCAATAAAAGGGTTCAGCGCGCGCGCGCTCGCGCGCGCGTGCGTGCGTGCGTGTGTGTGTGTGTGTGTGTGTGTGTGTGTGTGTTTTCCCTCTCTCTCTCTCTCTCTCTCTCTCTCTCTCTCTCTCTCTCTCTCTCTCTCTCTCCATGGACCCCTGAGGTCAGAGCAGCCATCACAACATCCAAAGGAAAAGGTACCTCTGCCTGTGTCTCTTGTGTGATTATTTCAAGCAGCTCAGTTCACCTGGAGCGACCCTGAGTGTTTTAGTCATGAGGAATGGGACAGTTGGTTGCCCATATGGTGACTCCAGGGTGAGTTTTAAAAATTCAGTTCGTTTGGAATTTCTCTCCAGAAGTTAAGAGCGCTTAGGATTGTAGAGTATTGAGGACTGAATTGTAGAAAGTAAATAAATTAGACAGAAGAAAAATCTGTGAGGTTAAACTTTTTACTATCTGGGAATATTTTGTCTTTAGATTTTTTTTTTTTAAATAATTCTAGAGACTCTAAATAAATGTAATGAGTTATTAAGATGATTAGTGGGATATGTTGTTGAGTCCTCTCCCATGGGGAAAGTGCTTTTGTGGATATTTTTTAGATTGTTTGTATGAATCTTTATGTTTTAAAATATCAGATAAAGATTTTTTGGGTTAACGTAGAAGTTAAGCGCTTGGAGAGTGAGAAAACAGGGAAGGAAAACGTTGTGATGAGACTCAATACAGGATTCTTTCCCTGGAGAGAAGTAAGTTTTATTTTTCTGTTGTTTTTGTGAACACTCAGTTTATACTGAACCTCCTACGGGGGTCCGATGGCTGCAACTCGGCCGCTGCTCCCTGTGGTGTCTGTAACTGGACTCACGGCCAGCACTGCTTTTGACCCTTAAGCAACCCAGCCTGGGTGCCCATCTCAGACTGCCTTAAAATCTGATAGTAACGCTGGTGTCTGCCATTAAAGCTCACTTTTAAAGTCCCACGTGCTGCCAGGGAAAGTACAAAGGCAGGAGGACACAAGCTGCAAGCGCAGAGGCTAGGGAAGCCCTAGGGCAGGGGGCTCCAAGCTGTTTCCATCACCATGGTAACCGCCCAAGCCTGGCCGCACAGCGGGCTTCCTGGTCCCACCTCCTGCATTTCCACAGGCTTCCCATTGGTCCGCACAACTGTCACTCAGACAGGACTTCTGGTCCCGCCTTCCAGCCGCTAACCTGTACTTCCTGTTTCAGACCTGCCTCCTGGAGCTGCCCAGAGCCTGCGTTTTTTAAGAACACCCACCTGTAAGTGCTGCCGCAGTCTCTGGCTGGGCACAAATCACGAGTCTCCACACAGCTTGTAGATTCAAACAGCAATTCTTTATTCCCGAACTCACACCGGCCGTCTACAAACACGCTCTGGGGGAATCCACGTTCTCTGCCCAAATCCACACTCTGCCCTGATCCACTCTCTCCCAAATCCACTCCGCATGGGCTTCTGTCTCCCAAAATATACTGTCTGACCCTAAGCACTCAAGAGGAACTCAGCAGCAGGATGCGCCCTATTCTAAAGGGGGAACACCCTAATCTCCTATTATACTAAACCGCCCTATTCTAAAGGGGAAACACCCTACTCTCCTATTATGCTAAACTGCCCTATTCTAAAGGGGGAACACCCTAAACACGGATCCTGCCCTGGTCCTTGAGCAAGGTCACCTTTCAGAAGTCCTTCCACTAGACAGCATGGGAGTAAGCTGGCAAGGAATTTGTCATACCTACTTGGCTGATGGCTCCCAGCAAGTGCCAACAAAGTTCTTTTTCAGGCAAAATCTAATTCCACAGTTTCATTCATTGCAGCCTAAGCCGGACTTGCTCTCAAGGCCAAATAACTTGATTTCTTATCCTTCAGCAGCTTCCCTTGGGACCCTTCCTTTTCCTTTCTATGGTTATGTTGCTAAATGTTGCTATCTCACATTTGGCTTTTAATTTTGAAAGTTATGGGGATGCATTTGCTTGTCGCAGAAACAAAGCTGGCAATGTTCCTGGGATGACCCCAAAATCCTTATTCTTGTTCCTGACTATATAATTAAAAGAAATAAGTAAATGTATACACAAGGATCATCAGCCACATCACGTGACATCACATGCAAGCGTTCACTTCTAGTTAAAAACAAATTGAAATGGATCCAAAATATCTTAAGAACCACGTGGTTACATAAAGTTAATCAATTATATTGTATTAATTATAGGTTATGTATATTGTATTAATTATCTACAGAAATATCCAAGGACTTTATATTTTCATTGATATTTCTTTCATATATATATATATATATATATATATATATATATATATATATATATATTAAAGTTGTTGATGGACCTTTACTTTTTAAATTTATTTGTATGAAGTATCGAGAATCAAACCCAGTGCCTCATGCTTGCCAGGCAAGCGTACTACCACTGAGCCCCAACCCCAGCCCTCATTGATATTTCTTTTTATCAAGGTACAAAGATTCTAAGGTTTTCAGAAATTATTTCAAAGTATAACCAGGAAAAATTCTAAAAGGAATTTCAACAGAGGAGAAGCACACATTGGAGGTCCTAAGAAGAAAGAAATCATCTTTGGGTAAACCAAGATCTGTATATTCTAGATTTTAATGATAAAAATATTTTCCTAAATAGAAATATTTTTATATTATTAATTAGACAGAAAATAGAGAAAGGTAAAAAAAAGATTTATATGTACTGGACTGACTAAAAATTTTAACTGATTAATTCAAGGATATTTCAGGCCATTTCTCTGATTTTACTATCTATGCTGATAGTGAGCTAATATTTTGGTTCATATTTTGACATGATACAGACCTATTAAAATGTTAAGTTTAACTCCTTTAAGCAAGGTCTTTATTGCCTAGTGATTCTTATTGTTTAAGGCAAGGATTAATTTTGGTGAATAAATTCACATCCTTGATTAAACAAACTAAATATATTAAAGTGCTGTCTTAGATTCCAATTTTTACAATTCTCCTTGGAGACTAAATTTGATTGATTCAAAGAGTGTTCATTCTTGCATATTTTGTTTGTTGAATAATTTTGAGATCTGGGAATTTCATTAGGACTGATATTCTCCAAATTAAAGTTGTATGTTAGTTTTGAGCAATAAAAGTTGCAAACCTTGTTGAAAATTCATTGACATTATAGAAGTTCTCTGCCTGGACCTATTATTCATAAAAATATGGTAGGATTTATATACTGCTTAATCATATTTTTGAAAAGACAATTGAGAGACATCTATTTAAAGGATAATATTCTGAGACATAAAGATATTGTGAGACCTTCTCTCTGAAAGACATTGAGGATTCTTTTTAAATTGTTAGGATGGATCAACTAGTATATATTGAGAAATTACAATAATTAACACAAGGTAAATCTGATGATTTAAATACTTTACTACTATCTATAACTTAAACTGATGATACTATGGCTTATGCCAAGTCTTTACTCAGTTTTATTAAATTAAGAAAAGGGGGAATACAGTACCCAGAGGCACAAACTAGATCTTACAAAATATTTATTTTTTTCCTTAATTGTAATATTGAGAATCTCAGGGGATATAGCTCAGTTGGTAGGGTGCTTTTCTCACATGCACAAGGCCCTGAGTTCAATCCCCAGCACCACCACCAAAAAAAGAAAAAAAAATTGAGACTGCTGCTGAATTTACTGAATCATGTTCACTGCTGCTGAACATGATTCAGTAAATTAAATCAGATTTGAAAAGATAGAATTTAAACCTGTCATCATGAAAATGACTGAAATACCTGACACAGGAAGGTAAATCTTCCAACTGCAGAGTTTATAACTATGCAGATTCATGAGCTTGCCAGGTAAGTAAAAATTATGAAGAGACTTCTATGTACCCATTTCTCAGATCTATTTTTTAAAATTTATTTTTTAGTTGTAGATGGAAACAATCCCTTTATTTCGTTTATTTTTTTATGTGGTGCCAAGGATGAAACCCAGGGCCTCGCACATGCTAGGCGAGCACTCCACCACTGAGCCACAACCCCAGTCCTCAGATCCATTTTTAATGTACATTGTGGTGTGGACTGGAAAGTCCACCAATGAAACTAGATTAATCATGCTGACTGTAGTGGTCAGTTATATGTTGATCCTATGGTAAACAGGTTGTCTGGGATTATATTTGAGGAAAACACAGCATATGAGAAACCTAAACCAGACAATCATGCTGACCCTTTAAAATTAAGACTACGTATCTGGACAATTGTCCAAATAGAAAGCTTGTTGAAATAGAATTTTTCTATACAGGCCAGTTGTTTACATAAGGTATCCACCAATGCATGGTTGCCCTGATCATTCTACAATAGAAACTGGCACCTTTCCTAAGTATTCTTCCTGAGTATTCCTAAGTATTATGCAAATGTCTGGTCAGTACAACACAAGAGGTCTAGAAATAGTGGATGCATTTTAGGCTGGTCTCCTAGAATGGACAAGAGCAATTACAGGAGGATTCTGGCACCTGGAGGTTGTTTGGTAATACCCTAACCCTCAGTGAGATGGCACCCAAAAGGATGTTTGGATGTTTGTCTTCTGCCTTCAGAATATGTACATCACTGACCAACCTAATAGACTCCTTAAATATGAGAGTTAAGAGGAAGGATGATGAATATCCTGTAGCCTGTATGAATGCAACTCACCTTATGGCATTGCTGGTATTTCAGAGCTACACTCTGCTGAAGTTAATGTTGGGGTCTGAAACAGGTGCATGCCAATGAACCAGACCTAGGCCAGTACCTGGTCTCATGATCTTTGAAGTGACTACTTTAAATATTATTCCTTGCTTGTGTGATACAGTCTTTAGGGCTCTGTTTCAAACTTACAACATGTGGATTCTCTTTATGTTTGACTTAAATTACTTCCAAGATCTTTCATAGTCAGATAAATGCTGATGGAAAAATTAGAACTGAGCTAAAATGCTCTAAAAAGCCACTGTAATAAATATTGTGACTGAGCCCTCTGCTCCATGGAAAGGCTGAAACACCCCGCCAAATGAAAATGTCCATGTTACCATTGCCAAGTGCAAGGCTTCCCAATAAATCAAGAAAAGATGAAGACTCTTCTGATGAGTGTTTGGCAGAATAATAATATTAATAACCTGGATCTTCCAAGTTGGTTATGTCCCTGAGATAGTATGTTTTCTACTAATGCCTTTTGTGTTTCAAGAGTAGATCATGATGACCTGGGACCAAGAATCCAGTGACGGAAGGATATAGTTTCCCAATTGCCTTCAAATATTAAGGAAGGGCTGGGGATGTGGCTCAAGCGGTAGCGTACTCGCCTGGCATGTGTGCGGCCCGGATTCCATCCTCAGCACCACATACAAACAAAGATGTGTGTCCATCAAAAACTAAAAAATAAATATTAAAAAAATTCTCTCTCTCTCTCTCTCTGTCTCTCTCTCTCTCTGCAGACCCTTACGGTCAGAGGAGCCATCACAGAACCCCCCCAAAAAGGTCTCAGTGTCTCTCGTGTGGTTATTCCGTGCAGCTCAGTTCCCCTGGAGTGACCCTGAGTGTTTCCGTGTGAGGAAGCGGCAGCCAGTGATGCAGACAGGGTCCCTGTCCACTTTCAGATTCTTCGAGCTGTCTGAAGTGTGAGCCTCACCCAGACCAAGGCGGCCCCCCCTTCACTTTGAAACCGTCCAAAACGGGGCTGGCAGGACACTTCTCGTTACTTTTCTGGCCAGGGGTGGGCAGGAGAGTTTCAAATTTCAAATCCCCCTCCCAGGGAGCACTTGGGAGGCTATTGGCCTGGCCCTTCTGCTGGAGGAAGAGCCCACCTCCAACCCCAAGCCCTTCCTGGCTATCCTGACCAAGGGGACCTGGTCTCTAGCAGGGCTTCCCCATCCCTCTGTGGTCTCCCCTTCCTGATCGGAGTCTTGTTGGAAGCCAGAGCCCCAACCTGCATTCACTCAGGCAGCCAGGAGGGAGATCTGGGGCAACGTTGGGACTAGTTTGCTCATTACGTTTCCTGATCTGGGTCTCAGGTGCTGATGAAAAGTGGGCCTGGGGGGTTAGCCATGCTGGGATTGTCACTCTCTTGAAAGTGCCTCTGTGTAGAGCCCTCCATCACCTTTGCAGCCCAGGGAGCCTGGGACACTGTCCCCAGTCACAGAGCTTCATGTCCCCTCCCCCTTGCAAGAACAGCCTCCAGAACCCAGCCTCTTCGTGGGAAGAAGATGTGGCGTGTCTGTCACCCTGTCATTGCCTCCCCTCCCATTGTCCTCGTGGCACCCCACTCTTCTGTGCAGACACCAGGCCCTTCTTCAGGCCCCAAAGTAGCTTGTGATGGAAGTTGAGCCTGGCATGTTCATTTTGGTCAGAATGTGAAAGGATGCTTCCATATCCACTCTCCACGGAGGCCCTGAGGGCAGGAGGATCATGAGATCAGAGCCAGCCTGAGCAAAGACAGGTGCTAAGCTACTCAGGGAGACCCTGTCTCTAAATAGAATACAAAATAGGGCTGGGAGGGGGCTCAGAGGTTGAGTGCCCCTGAGTTCAATCCCTGGTACCCCACCTCTCCAAAAAACAGCCCCCTGTTCCTGCTGATGAGAAGAATCATGACCTTTGAGACAGAAGCTCCCCTGCTTCTCCTTTACTAACAAAGCAATACAACATTTTTTCCCCCCAAAGCTGTGTCCTGATTATTGGATTGGC
Organism: Callospermophilus lateralis; assembly: GCF_048772815.1. Lineage (NCBI taxonomy): Eukaryota > Metazoa > Chordata > Mammalia > Rodentia > Sciuridae > Callospermophilus > Callospermophilus lateralis. The sequence continues at coordinate 11,393,206 of NC_135326.1, read as the reverse complement.
ACTGGGGACAAGGATGGAGTTTTCAGTAACTCCTTAACCTCATGTTTCCATCCCCCACAGCTGTTAGCTGTCACTAAATATTTGTGTTTGAAACATTTTGCCTAATTTTAGTAGATGCTGTAGCACAGCCTCCTCCTCCTCCTGTTTGCTGGTGCAGATTCACATCCTTTGTTTTCAAACTCGATCCATTGCCATGCAAGCAGGGACTCCTGTGGATAGCATAGAATTGGACATTGTTTTTATTTTTTTAGATGACTTCTACCTTTGAATAAGATTGCTTAGTCAATTCACATATAACGTCACTGTTGATGTCGTTATATTTATATCTGCCCTTTTACATTCTATTTTCTTATGTCTTTTTTGAGGGGGGTGGGGACTGGGGATTGAAAGCAGGGGCACTCAACCATTGAGCCACATCCCCAGCCATATTTTGTATTTTATTTAGAGAAAGAATCTCATCAAATTGCTTATGACCTCATCATGGCTGAGGCTGGCTTTGAACTCATGGTCCTCCTGCCTCAGCCTCACAAGCTGCTGGGATTTGAAGTGTGCACCACCATGCCTGACCCTTACATCTTCTTTATTCCTCTATCCCTCTTCATTGTGTGTGTGTTTTACTGAAGATTGAGCCCAGGGGTGCTGTAACACTGAACTACATCCCCTGAACTACATCTCCATTGCAGGTTTTATTTTGAGACAGAGTGAAGCTAAATTGCTGAAGCTGCTCTAGCAAGTTACTAATTTATTTATTTTTCTTTGTTTGTTTTGTTTAGCTGTTTGTTAATGAAGACTTCTGAAATTTTTTTTTTCAGAGAATTAACTCATTACAGAGCTGGGACCTCCTGAGAAACTGAGGCAATGAAAAGATCCCCTTGAACCCTTGATTCTTACAATCGCATCAGAAAGTTTTCAGACACGTCACCCTGTAACAGGCATGAACTTCTTGAAGGGGAACGGGACATTCTCAAGGGTGAGAGTGGGTCCTCTCAGACAGCAGAGGAACACTGTGCCTCTTTTGCACTCCAGTTTTATTGGAGTCCCTGGGAAGTTTTCAGAGAGTCCTGCCCAGGTGCACCTTTTGACTTTTGACAGCAGGGTGACATCATATTTTCAAATCTGGACTGTCATGGCAACTCTATGTCACCTTGGCCCATGATGAGCCAAATTGGATACTTATCCAAAGAATTATCCTTTCTTCCAAAATCTGGTCTGTGAAAAGAGTCACAAAATCTGTCCCTGCCTAGTAACTTGGGTTCCTCTTAGGGGGTTTCCTGCCTGCATTCCTCATGCAGATCACAGGTAGTTTGCTGAGGAATGTGACATCTCCTGTCCACTTAGGCCAGGCAGAGTTGCAGTAAATTTCTTTTTGGAAAAGAATGCATGTGCAGATCAGCACGGTGGGCCCCATTTTACAGGATTATTCTCTTAACCTTCTGTTCCCACCATTATAGTGTGTGTCCACTAAAAGACTGAGACACAGGTACAGAAAAAGCACAGCTTTCGCTGAGAGTCTTTCAGGATGGAACACCTGGGGAAGCAGGCAAGTTGCAGTCAGCATTTTATCCTCTGGTTCACAAGGTCCCCCCACTTCCCACCCCAGTTCCTTGTTGGCAAAGTACTATGGGGTGTACCAACTTCCAGATCTTCACCTGGGTTTCCCACTGGGCTGTTTAAAGAAGTATGCTGCTGGGCAGAGTGGCACATGCCTGAAATTCCAGTGGCTTGGGAGGTTAATGCAGGAAAATTGCAAGTTTGAAGCAGCCTCTGCAGCTTAGTAAGGCCCTAAGCAAATTAGCCAGACCCTGTGTAAAAGTAAAAAAGAGCTGGAAATTTGGCTCAGTGGTTAGGCAGCCCTCAGTTAAATCCCTGGTATCAAAACTCCCACATATTTGTATATAAACCAATACACCATTAGTTGTCCTTACCTCCTTTTGTCCTTTTGTGCCAGGAAAGTCTTTTTGGATTGAGTTCATCTTGGATGTAGACCGTTTTTACTTTCCTAAATCTACACTGTTTCTTTCTCTCTTGGTCAGGGTGACCCCTCCCCTACCTCCTGTGTGTCCAGGGTGGTTCAGGTGCATGGACTCGGCATCTGCCACATTCACAGTCTGGGGCTGTACGAGTATCCATTTTGCTCTACTTGCCCTCAGGCTGCCTTTCTTATGTCTCAACTCTACATTTAAGGCAACATACTATATTCTGAATATAGATCAGTGGACTTTTTATTTCTCACACCAGGTACATCTAATCAGAATAAGCGACGCATTCATACTAACAACTCCAGCTAAACAGAAAACCATTATCCTACCTAGCTCTCCATCCTTCCACAAACAGTTGTAAGTCCTTTTCTACATTCCATTTTTGTATACTTAGTCTTATACATGTCATATCTCTAAAATTACAAACTAAATAGTACCTGGCTGGAAAAGTTATTGCATCAGGAAATTCTAAATTCTAAGTCTTTTGAGGAAGTTAAAAGGATTCCAGTGATCTAATTAAGAATTTTGTTTATTATTTTTATTATTTGTTTATTTATGGTGCTGGCGATTGAACTCCGTGGCACTTGACCACTGCACCACATACCCAGCCATGTTTGGTATTTTATTTAGTGTCGGGTTCTCACTGAGTTGCTTAGCACCTCATTTTTACTGATGCTAGATTCAAATGAGCACAATAAAAGCACCTGGAATTCAATTCTCAGCCCTGGGCAGCTATGTGCCCACTTTTCCACACTGGTGGGAATATAACTTCTTACACAATAGCCCCCCTTGGCCATGGGCAATATTGTTAGGTAGAATGAACTTGGGCCAGTGAGGAGGATGTGAAAGACTTCACAAAGCCCAACTTAAGAGCAGAGAATAAAATTGTACTTAATTTCCAAGAGGGGGGTAGACATGACAGGCAGTATTGGCCCCAAGTGGCAATTTTTTATGGTTTATATGCAGGGTTAATGGGCCAAGCTGAGCAGGGTTTTCGTTTCTCTCTGGTTTGACTATCAGTTGAAACCCAGGAAGCTGAGAGCACTGGGTCAGCTTCTGGGGGTATGTTGCTTCCTAGGGCTTGTGGCTTTTCTTGAAAACCTTAACATGGAAAGAATACACTGGAGGGGGACTTGTTCCTGACAAAGTGAGGTCAGTCTTTGCAATAGAGTGACATGTGTCAAGGGGGCAAGTGAGCGTGAGCTCACAGACATGTTATAAGACCACAGATGCCTGAAGCTTAAATCCTACAGATAATACTAAATCCTAGATACAATTTCCCCTATACATACATGCCTATGATTACCCTTTCTATAAAAACCTCAAAGTCCTTGTCAGCACCTGAAGACAGCATAAGGACAGGGTTTCCTTGTCTTCCTGGTGTAGTTGCACTGGTCAAAGTTCCTTTCCTGCTTTGCATCATGACCCTTTCTGTTTGATATCGAGGCAAACACCTGACCAGACCTGTGGGATCCCCAGAGTCAGGTCTCTGCATGAGACTTCCTAACAGCCGAAGTAGAACATTCTCACTAAGCACGAGGCACCCATTTTACTTCCACCGCACATTGCTGCCCTAGAGGACTGCCTTCCTTCCTCCCCCACCCTCTCTGCTGGGGATGGAACCCTGAGCATCAGAGCCAACCCCAACTGCTTCCTTTCATAGCTCAGGCTGCCTCCTCAAAGCTACAGAGTCCAGGAGGTGATGAGAATTACTAAAATAGTTTTCAAATTGTTCTCATTTGTAGATATTATGTATGGGTCATACATATGATATCTTTAAATAGTGTTTCAAAAATGTGGAGACTGTGTCTTTCTAAGTTTCTTGAGGTCGCACCAGCTGAGGGGAAAAATATATGTATAGATGCAATATCGTTCTTTCTTTTTAAAGGTACTGGGGAATAAACCCAATGGGGCTCGACCTGACCTCTGAGCTACATCCCACCCTTTTACTTTTATTTTAAGAGAGGGTCTCACTGACCTTGGGCTCCTCCAGCCTCCGCCTCCCTGAGAAGCTGTGATTTGTTTTTGTGTTGAGGTTAAACCCAGGGCCTTGCCAAGCTCCCAAAGCAGCGCCAGGTGTCACCTCTGTATCACAGGCAAAGCCAAGGCTTTTCACCTAGATTAGTTCCCAGCACAGCCGGGAAGCTCCTCCTGAAAAGGGCTGGGGCCAAGAATCTGTCACTCTACCCAATTTCAGGCAGTGATTGGATGATATTAGCTGTCAGTCACGATGCAGAGGCGGGCCTGGAGGCCATCCATCCGGGAAGCTGGAGCAACTGTCCAATCAGTGCGTAGAGGAAGGGGAAGGGCGGGCTTCCACAACACCGTGGGCTTTTCTTCCTCACCCTCCGGGCTACTCCTACTCTGGCAGAGTTTCTGTTCCAGTGACGCTGTTGACTCTGCCGCTTCCTGTGTCCCCGGGGATCTCGGGGGCCCGGAAGTTCCTCCAGAGGACGCTGGGTCACCACGGAAGCCAAAAATGGTGAGTTTGCGACCAGGGCTGAAGGTGCGGGGTCGGCACCTGCCTTGGGGCCCGGCGCGGGGGTGAGCTGCGGAGGGCGGCGGATTCCACGCTGGCAGGTGGCCCTGGCCCCTGTCCCCTGGTTCCCTGGGGGTTTGGAAGGGTGGCTCAGGGCCCTGGTGTCCCCTTTGCTCCCTACTGTTGGCCCACACCCACTCTTTTCAACGTGTATGAAGCAGGGCCACAAATGCACCTTCCTCCTCCCAGGGGAGCTCCTCTGGAGACTGCTGTAGCTCCTCCAAATTGCAGGCGCCTCCTGCCTTCTAAAACCCACCTTCCCTCCACCTCACAGCTCGGCCAGACGTTCGTTCTTCCCACTCGGGACAAATGGACTGCCGCAGTCTCTGGCTGGGCACAAATCACGAGTCTCCACACAGCTTGTAGATTCAAACAGCAATTCTTTATTCCCGAACTCACACTGGCCCTCTACAAACACGTTCTGGGGGAATCCACGTTCTCTGCCCAAATCCACTCTCTGCCCAAATCCACTCTCTGCCCAAATCCACTCCGCATGGGCTTCTGTCTCCCAAAATATACTGTCTGACCCTAAGAACGCAAGAGGAACTCAGCAGCAGGATACACCCTATTCTAAAGGGGGAACACCCTAATCTCCTATTATGCTAAACCGCCCTGGTCCTTGAGCAAGGTCACCTTTCAGAAGTCCTTCCACAGACAGCATGGAAGTAAGCTGGCAAGGAGATTGTCATACCTACTTGGCTGATGGCTCCCAGCATCTCCCCCCTTCTGATTAATTAAACAACAAGTAATGTGGCTTAAGGACCGTGCCTGGTAGGTTGTCCAGTTCAACATATGGCTCTTACCTGTCATTGGAAAACTGACCTTTAGGCATCAGCCTCCTGTCTTAGGTTGATACCACTGCAACTGGATCATACCCGTCACTGACTACCGGTCCAGCATACAGCCATACTTGTGGATAGGTCTATGCACCAGTGGGGGGGGGGTGAGGTTCTTTGCCTCACCTCTGTTGGCCCCCAAATTTGGCCTTGGTGCCAGTGGGGGAGTGAGGTTAATGTGGCTTAAGGACTGTGCCTGGTCCTTGAGCAAGGTCACCTTTCAGAAGTCCTTCCACAGACAGCATAGAAGTAAGCTGGCAAGGAGATTGTCATACCTACTTGGCTGATGGCTCCCAGCAATGGACACCGTCCGCTAATTGTCACTTTTCATCTAGTGAAATATTGGAAAAAATCTTCCTCCCTCCCTCCCTTTTTTCCTCCCTCCCTCCCTCCCTTTTTTCCTCCCTCTCTCCTTCCCTCCTTTGCTCCCTCCCTCCCTCAGCCATAACTTGTGATCCTCCTGCTTCAGCCTCCCACATATCTGGAATGACAGGCCTGTGCCACTGTCCCTGGCAAGAAGGACAATTTTGAAAGCATTTGTTTTCTATTTGTGAATGTTATACTTGAGGGGAAAGAATAATCACTTAACATTTCCTTGTGTTTGGTCAAAATAACTGCCTTAAAGGGAATAAGGAGGTTGTTTATAGATCCCAAGGATATGGAATCGTGGGCTTCATCAATAGAGTATAACTGCTCCCCTTTCTGATAGTCCATGATGTAGAGTCACACCAGTCATGTAGTCACGTAAGCACACAGGGTAATAATGATGTAGGGACAAAGGAGGCAAGGCACTGAAGATAGCCAGAAACAGTTTTATCTGGCTGCAGCCAGTCTCAGAGGGCACAGCTTTTGCTGTAATCAATCAATTCATCTCCTCAACCCCGAGGTCAGGTGGTTTCAGAATCTTATACCCAGCATGTAAGGGGAGGGACTCAGAAGTTCACATTGTAATACTGAGACTCACAAATAACTCTCAGACCACACAGTCTCATTCCAGTTAAGCCTTTATTGCTGGCCAGTGGCAGACACTCTGCTCTCGAAAGAATGAGGTTGTCAGAGTGGGGCCCCTGGCTTCAGTTGGCTCCATATTTAAGCACAAAAACCACAAAAGGGACATTTGTAGGTTCAGGCAATGCCAGCAAGCTGGAAAGTTGTGGTCAGTTAGTCTCTGGTTGGCACATAGATCATTCTGTGTTCTTGGGGGATTTTCATGTACAAAAGAATGCAAACTTCCCCAATCATGACCTTTTTAAATGTCATGGGTGAGTTCACAAAATGGAGTCACCATAGTCAAGTTGTCACATCACACACATAAAAGCAGCTTTTTTTTTTTTTTTCTGTTCTGGCCAAACTAACCCTTCAAGGATAGCACCTGAGAAGGGGAGAAGAAGCTCTCCCCTTTCTTTCCTCCCCCACCAGCTGTTTCCATGGTGCCCAGTTCTTGACATGTCTGTGAATCCCAGCTCAAGGCCAGAGGCCTTGTTTGCACATTTCTACAAACTACTATACTGGATACAAGTGTGTAAAAAACTAGTAAGGGGTGTTCGAGTCCAGCACTTGGAGTGCTAATTTCTCCCATACTAGCCACCCAGTAAAATAGGGCAACACGAAAATAGGAAGTTTATCTACACTGAACTTTTTTGGGGACACTCTCTTGTTGACAGTCCTAAAATTAGCCATGGTGAAAATTTCTGGAGAAACCCAGTTAAAATTTTCTGTGAAGGAAGGGGATGCCACTACAATAATGTCTGATTCACTTACTGTCCTTCATCCCCAGTTCTTTTCAATATGATTTTCAGAAAGGATCTGGCTACGTTGCCCATCCTGGCCTGAAAGTTGTGATCCTCCTGCCTCAGCTTCCCAAGCTGTTGGGATTAAAGGCATTGACAACCCCAGTTACAAAACATAGTTCATTTTAACCCAAATATTAATGACCATACTAATGAACATGTATTCAAGTTACCCTAAATGATGTATGTGTCCCTCCTTTCTTTCTTTCTTTTCTTTCTTTTCTTTCTTTCATTCATTCATATACCAGAGATTGAACGCAGGGACACTTAAACACTGAGCCACATCCCCAGCCCTTTTTACATTGTATTTTCAGATGTGATCTCACCAAGTTTCTTATGGTCTCACTAAGTTGCTGAGGCTGGCTTTGAATTTAGCAATCCTCCTACCTTAGCCTCTCAAGCTGCTGGGATTACAGTTGTGTGCCACTGTGTCTGGCCTACATGAACTTTTATAAAAGAAACTTGTGTATCACCACATTAACCAATTGCATTGGTAGGAACATCAGATTAATGGGGTACAGAAAAAAAAATAAAGAAATTTTTTTCTGTATGTCTGTTATTGCATTCTGAGCTTTGGTAGATTTTGGAGACTAGGCATTTGGTAAGGTTAGTGATATATTCTGGGAAGTTTTGAGAATTGTGGTCTGATACAGAAATTAAGATAATTGGCTATGAAAGGACTTAAGATAGCCCAAGATAATTTTTGCTCTCCATACACAACCCTGCCTTTCCACCATCATGGTGGTCTGGTTCGCCAAAATCAAGTACTCTGAAGGTTCTTTGATGTAGCTGCAACTGTATGGAGAACTTGAGTTCACAGCTTCTCCTTTTATCTTCCTTAGGTGTAGACACTATGTCAGATTTCTTGGGCAGAGGTTCCTTTTGGATGCCTCACAGGGTCCCATGTCCTCAGCCACTATCCTCTCCTGGAGCTGCCACAAGGTGCCCACAGGTTCCCTGTGCCCTGCAGGGTGACCAGAACTTCAGGCCCTGGGTCAGCTCCTCCTGGAGGACAGCCTGAGGTGTGGGGTGCAGCCTCTCAGGGAAGCTGCTGGGGACCCTGGGCTGAGGAATCTCCTGGAACAGGCCTCATCTAGACAGCTACTTCCTTGGGAACTTGTTTTCCCCAAGCTCTTTCCCCATTCCTTGGAGACAGGTGGACAGTTAGCCTGTGGATGCTGGTGCTGAGGGGCCAGGTCAGCAGTGATTCCTGCCCTTTCAGTCTCTCACAGTGTAAAGGAGTGAAACCTCTCCCAGAGCATAAGGGCCACCCACCCCAGTGCAGAGCTGTGCAAACCTGAAAAGCCTCTTAGAGTGGAGTCATGGTCCAGGTCTCTTGGAGGGTGATCCTGGAGGCTTTCAGTGAGCAAGACCAGGAGGGAGCAAGTCCCAGCTGTCAGGAACCTTCCCTGCCCCTTGAGCCTGACACATGTCTGTTCCCTCAGCACCAAAGCTTTCTGTGAATCATTTTGAAATGATGTGCTCACTTATCTGAGGCCCAGGTTTATTTATTCAGAGCCAAATGGGATGGACTAGTATTAAAGAGGCAAGAAAGAAGTGGATTTTAAAAAGCTTAGTTACATTTCCATTGTTAAAAATCCCAACTTACAGCCAGGTACAGTGGTGCACACCTTTGATCGTTTCTTCTCCAGAGGTTCAGACAGGAGTGTTGCAAATTTGAGGACAGCCTTAGCAACTTATCCAGGCCTTATGCAACCTGGTGAGACTGTGTCTCAAAATAAAGTACAAAAATGACTGGGGATGTGGATCTGTAGTAAAATGTCCCTGGTTTTCATCTCGGGGCTATCAAAAAAGAAAGAAAGAGAAGAAAAAGAAAACACTTAATTACCTAATTTACCTTTTGCTATCCCTGAGTATGTATAGAAAGTTTGTATGATTCAATCTTGTCTTTTCAGTGATTTCAAATTGAAATCCAACTCTAGATTCTGTTTTGCATTATTGCTGCAGAATTTGAGCCCAATACTATAAAAATAGTGGTGGATAAATTTATGAATGTGATTTCATGAAATCTAGTAACTGTCCTTCACAAGGTGATGAATTTTTTTTTTTTAAAGAGAGAGTGGGGGAGGGAGGGAGAGAGAGAGAGAGAGAGAATTTTTTTAATATTTATTTATTAGTTCTCAGTGGACACAACATCTTTGTTTGTATGTGGTGCTGAGGATCGAACCCGGGCTGCACGCACATCAGGCGAGCGTGCTACCGCTTGAGCCACATCCCCAGCCCCAACAAGGTGATGAATTTGACAAAGGATGACATTTTTTCACTGTTGTTGTCTGGACTTGGCAGGTTCATGTTAACTGTGTGGTTTTTTGGTATCAGGAATGGAAGCCAGAGTTGCTTATCCACCAGCCCCTTTTAGATTCTTTGTTTTGGTACAGAGTCTTGCTACATCGCTTAGTGCCTCAGACTCCTGAACCGCTGGGTTACAGGTGTGCACCATCACTCCTTCTTCATTGTAAAATTTAAGGACAATTTTGGCAATACCTGAAATACCCAATTATGATCATTTAATCACTGAATATCAGTGAAATAGTAAATGACACTCGTTTTCTGGAAAGGAGAGATACGTCTGTCTAAATAAGGGTGCTGATCCCCTCAAGAGCACTCCCAGTATGTCACCTGATTCCTGTTCCCTCCTAAGTGCCTCCTCCTAGGGCCAACCCTTTGGGAGCTGGCCTTTTACCTTATGAAATTTGGGAGCAGCATAAATGCCCTCTCTATTCTCTCTGTCCTGTACAACATTTTGGCTGGTCTTAGATACAGTCTATTATTTTCAATTTTTTGAAAACTATTTTTTGTTGTTTCTGTAGTCTGACAAAATGCCTATTTATTTATTTTTATGTGGTGCTGAGGATCTGAAAGGTTAAGAATGTAAAGGTTAAGTTTTGTTTTCTTGCTTGAAGTTCTGTTTTCCTGCAACCTGAAATTTATGTGGGTGTCAAAACAATTCCTGGGGCTGGGCATGTGGCTCAAGCGGTAGCGCACTTGCCTGGCATACGTGTGGCCCGGGTTTGATCCTCAGCACCACATACAAACAAAGATGTTGTATCCGCCGATAACTAAAAAAATAAATATTAAAAATTCTCTCTCTCTCTCTCTCTCTCTCTCTCTCTCCTCTCTCACTCTCTCTTTAAAAAAAAAAAACAATTCCTGGAAAAACCGTTAAATGTATGTTGAGAAATGTCTCCTGACCATCTGGTTGCTTTGTATAAACAACCCCTCCCGCATTCCCTGACCTCCACATGAACTCCCCAGTTCAAACAATGTATATAAGCTCTGCTTAAGTTGTTCTCGGGGCTCTCAGCTCCTCTCAAGTGAGCTCTGAGCCCCAGCATGCTGGACCCCCAATAAACCCTCTGCTGTTGCATGAGACAGTCTCTTGGTGGTCTCTTCCTCCGACGCTCGCCCAACCTTAACATCTGGAGGTTCCATCGAGATCTGGCAGTGGCGGATGGGAGACATCAATGGACTCCTCTTGGGGTAAGTAAGGTGCCTCTTTTCGTACGATTTTCGGTTTAGGGCTTGGCAAAGTGGCTGTCGGTGAAGAACGTGAGTTCTCCCTGACAGTGGCTGACAGGTGTGTCATAGAGCCACAGGCCACATCCCTGGGGGATGCCTCAGAGGACTCAGGAGGTCGAGGAACAAATAGTCTCCTTGACTTGGTTGTATTTTACCTCTGATTCGGTGACACTATTGTAGGTTTTGCCGGCTACTCAGTTTTGGTCTCTGTCTCAAACCTGTGTTGCGCGTCTGTTGTCTGTCTTTATTGTCTGTGTCATTGCTTTCACTGTTTGTGCATCTCTTATTATGGGACAAAGCACCTCAACTCCTCTGTCCCTGACCCTTGATCACTGGACTGAAGTCCACTCTAGGGCCCAGAATCTCTCTTTTTCAGTAAAATGCCAAACCTGGCAGACTCTCTGCACATCATAATGGCCCACTCTCAGAGCTGGATGGCCCCCAGAAGGATTCTTCCAACTCTCTCTAATACAAAAAATCAGAAATATTGTCTTCCAACCGGGGCCACATGGCCATCCATATTAACAGCAATATATCCTAACTTGGCAAGACCTCTGCGAATCTCCCCCTTCATGGGTGAAGCCTTTCCTTGTCCCTACCCCCACTCCTTCCCCCACTATTCTATCACTCAAACCCTCTGCTCCTCCCTCTCCACCCTCCATTCTCCCTGAGTCTCAAGATTTGACCCTACTGGACTCTCCTCCTCCCCCTTATCCCTTGCCCCTTGATCCCCAGCGCCCTCTGGATGATTCCCGTGCAGAAGACCCAGTCTCTCCATCATTGGAGGAAGCTGGGCCAGCCCAGCCCCCTCCGGATGATTCCCCTGCAGCAGACCCAGTCTCCTCCTCTCCTGGGGGAGGCTGAGCCAGCTAGAGGAACCCACCAGCAGAGAATGATTGAAAACCCTGAGGCTCCAGTGAAGTTCTCCCTCTGTCCCTACAGGCCAATGATTGATGATGGACATGGGGGAGAAATGCAAGCCTACCAGTATTGGCCCTTCTCCTCTTCTGACCTATATAACTGGAAAAATAACAATCCCCCTTTTTCTGAAGACCCCACCCGACTCACAGGTTTGGTTGAGTCACTAATGTTTTCACACCAGCCCACTTGGGATGACTGCCAACAACTCCTAGGGACCCTCTTCATGACCGAAGAGCAAGAAAGAATCCTCCTGGAAGCCAGGAAAAATATCCTCGGACCAGATGGGCAACCAACCCAACTTCCCAACATAATTGAAGCCAGCTTCCCCTTCAACCCAACTGGGATCCCAACACCTTTGAAGGTAGGGAGCATCTGTCCACTTATTGCCGGGCTCTAATAGTGGCTTTCCGAGCGGCCACCAGGCGACCGATTAATTTGGCCAAGGTAAGAGAGATTATTCAAGGGCCTGATGAATCTCCTATGTTTCTAGAGAGGATTATGGAGGCATATAGGAGATATACTCCTTTTGATCCTCAGGCAGAGGATCAGAGGACATCTGTCATGATGGCCTTCATTGGGCAGGCTGCCCTAGATATTAAGAGAACGTTACAACGCTTAGATGGATTATAAGATATGACCTTGAGAGATTTAGTCAGAGAAGCTGAGAATGTGTACTATAAGAGGGAAACTGAGGAAGAAAGGGAACAAAGAAGGGAGAAAGAAAGGGAAAAAAGGGAAGATGAAAGAAGCAAAAGGCAGACTAAGGTGTTGGCTAAGGTCCTGGTCACAACAGCAAATAGACCAAAAGTTAGAAAGCAGGGAGACAGAAAAGGACACCTGGGCCCACGCCAAAGGCTCCCCCTGGCCTCAGATCAATGTGCCTACTGTAAAGAAAAGGGACACTGGGCCAAAGAGTGCCCTAAAAAGAAACATCCACGCCAGCCAGCCGTTCTGACTCCGGAAGATGACTAGGGGAGTCGGGGCTCAGATCCCCTCCCCGAGCTCAGGGTAATTTTTGAAGTGGAGGGGACCCCAGTGGACTTTGAACTGGACACAGGAGTGGTATACTCAGCCCTTAAGACTCCATTGGGCCCCCTGTCAAACAAGAGGTCTCTGGTTCAAGGGGCTAATGGCAGTAAATATTGGGCTTGGACAACTAAGAGGACTATGGACTTAGGGAAGGGAAAAGTCCATCACTCTTTCCTAGTAATCCCAGAATGCCCGGCCCCATTGATGGGCAGAGATCTGCTCACCAAGCTCCGGGTTAGAATAACTTTTAACCCTGATGGTCCCCAAGTGGAGTTTCTAAATCCTTCAGTGAAAAACTCCCATAGTCACGGCCTTGACTATGTCAGTAGAAGATGAACATCAACTCTTCACACCCCCGAAGACTGATCAAACAGGCAAGCTACCCCAGAAATGGATAATAGATTACCCTGGTGCCTGGGCAGAAACTGCTGGGTTAGGCCTAGCAGTAAAACAACCTCCAGTAGTAGTGGAATTAAAAATCTCTGCCTCCCCAATCAGTGTTAAACAATATCCTCTAAGCAAAGAAGCTAAAGATGGGATAAGGTCCCATATTCAGAAATATCTGGCCCTGTCAATCAGCCTGGAACACTCTCCTGCTACCAGTAAGGAAGCCAGGAACCGGGGACTACCATCCTGTTCAAGACCTAAGAGAGATCAAAAACAGAGTACAGGACATTCACCCCACGGTACCTAATCCATATAATCTGCTCAGCACTCTGAATCCTGAGCAGAAATGGTATACTGTCCTGGACTTAAAAGATGCCTTCTTTTGCTTGCCTCTACATAAGGATAGTCAGTTGCTGTTTGCTTTCGAGTGGGTAGACCCAGAAACAGGAACATCTGGCCAACTAACCTGGACTAGACTCCCACAGGGGTTTAAAAACTCCCCCATTCTCTTTGATGAAGCCCTCCACAGGGATCTCAATAACTTCAGAACTACACACCCAGAAGTCACCCTGCTTCAATATGTGGATGACCTGCTACTGGCAGCCGACACCAAGGAAAATTCTTGAGTTTGGGACCTGAGCACTACTATCCGAGCTTGCTCAGCTCAGATATAGGGCTTCTGCCAAAAAGGCCAAAATCTGCCAGCAAGAAGTAATCTTCCTAGGTTATTCCCTTAGGGACAGCAAACAATGGCTCACTGAGCCCAGAAAACAAACCGTTGTGCAGATACCACCCCCATCTAATAGGAGGCAACTCAGAGAGTTTCTTGGGACTGCTGGCTTTTGCAGGTTATGGATTCCTGGGTTCGCGTCCCTGGCCGCTCCTTTATACCCACTGTTAAAGGGAGATGCCCAATTCCAATGGACCCCTGAGCACCAACAAGCCTTTGATAATATCAAAAAGGTGCTGCTATCTGCTCTGGCCTTAGCACTCCCAGATGTAGAAAAACCCTTTACTCTCTACATTGAGGAAAAGAAAGGAATAGCATCAGGAGTGCTTACTCAGACTTTGGGGCCCTGGAAAATGCCTGTAGCCTACTTGTCTAAAAAGCTGGACCCAGTGGCTAGCGGGTGGCCCCATTACCTAAAAGCTATAGCAGCAGCAGCCCTTCTAATAAAAGATGCTGATAAATTAATGCTGGGACAGAAGCTAACCATTGTAGCCCCCCATGCCCTGGAGAGCATCATCTGCCAGCCTCCAGACAGATGGCTGCCAAACTCTAGAATAACTCACTATCAGAGCCTATTGCTCGACAAGGACAGAATAACGCTGGGACCCCCAGCCCCACTTAACCCGGCTACACTACTACCTGAAGAATCATCAGGACCCGTCACTCATGACTGTCAGCATATACTGGCAGAAGAAACCAGTATACAACAGGATTTGAAGGATCAGCCACTGCCCCATCCTGAGATCATATGGTTCATGGGTGGCAGCAGCTTCCTCCAGGACAGTAAGCAGCGGGCCAGGGCAGCAGTAGTTAGCAGAACTAAAGTCATCTGGTCCTCTGGTCTCCCGGAGGGAACGTCTACTCAAAAGGCAGAATTGATCGCCCTTACAAAGGCATTGGAACTAGCAGCAGGCAAAAAGGCCACCATATACACTGACAGCCGCTATGCATTTGCTACCACTCATGTACACGGTGCTATCTACCAGCAAAGGGGTCTATTAACCTCAGCTGGGAAAAAAATAAAAAAGATGAGATTCTCTGCCTTCTCTCAGCAGTGCAAAGCCCCAGGGAACTAGCTATAGTGCACTGTCCAGGACACCAGAAAGGAAACGATCCCGTGGTGGTCAGAAACAGAAGGGCAGAGGAGGAGGCTAAATTGGCAGCCCTAAACAGAGTAACCATGTTAACACTTTCCACACTGGGGGAACAAAAATCAGGAGACTTAGCCATGCCAGAGCACCCAGGCTACTCACCATCAAAGGACACTGACACTGAACCCCTCTCTGAGCCTTGCCTGCAACTTCAGGAAGCCCTAAACTATATTAAAACCGTGTATCAATTCACTCACCTTGGTTCAAAAAAAACTACAGGCGTTCCTGAAGGATCAAGAACAGAGCTTTCCACTAACCGACTCACAGCGAAAGGAACTGGCTGAACGGGTAACAAAAACCTGTCGGGTCTGTCAATTAGTCAATGCTTACCCTTCCAAGCTTCTTGCAGGAAAGCACCTATGGGGAACCAGACCAGGACAATTCTGGCAAGTGGACTTTACTGAAATTAAGCCAGCAAGGTATGGACTTAAATATCTCCTAGTCTTTGTAGATACTTTTTCAGGATGGGTCGAAGCCTTTCCCACCAAAAAAGAAACGGCTCTAATGGTGGTCAAGAAGATCCTGGAGGATATTTTTCCGAGATATGGCCTACCTAAGGTAATAGGGTCCAATAATGGACTGGCGTTCGTGGCCCAGGTAAGTCAGGGGTTGGCCAGGACCTTGGGGATCAATTGGAAGTTACATTGTGCTTATAGACCCCAGAGCTCAGGGTAGGTAGAAAGAATGAACAGAACTATCAAAGAGACCTTAACGAAATTAAGCTTGGAGACCGGCATAAAAGATTGGACTATGCTCCTGCCTTACACACTGTTTCATGCAAGAAATACTCCCTCTGTTTCTTTGTGTAACCTCACCCCCTATGAAATTCTCTATGGTGCCTCTCCTCCGGTAAGGGACCTAACCCCAACTCTGAGACTTAATGATTCCTTCCATACCCCCTTACTTGACAGACTTAAAGCTCTTGAAAGAACCCAGCGATACCTGTGGAAACAGCTGGCCACTGCCTACCACCCTGGAGACGAGGGAACCCCACATCGATACCAAGTGGGAGACTTTGTCTACGTGAGGCAGCATCAGGTGTCATCCCTGGAGCCCTGCTGGAAAGGACCATACCAGGTGCTACTTATAACACCTACAGCAGTGAAAGTGGACGGGATCACTTCCTGGATCCATGCTTCCCATCTTAAGCCTGTACCCACCCCAGACTCCAGCTGGAAACTGGAAAAGACTGGTAAGCCTTTCAAATTGCATATTCGCCATGTGGATAGGGCTATGGATTCTCCCCTTGGCCACCAGCAGCCCTAATCCCCATCAGCCTGTTCAACAACGATGGCAAATTATAAATCCTACTGGGCAAGAAGTATGGTCCATTTCACATACAGCCCCCCTATGGACCTGGTGGCCATCTCTTCACCTGGACATTTGTCAGCTTGCTATAGGTATCTCCTATTGGGATATTCCTGATGTGGAAGATCCCAACAAAATCCCGCTGAACCCCGACCCCCTTACTGATCCCTACACACACAAATGTAACCTCATGACTTATGGTTGCGGTGACCCACAAGCCAGATGCAGGTTAGCCAGCTTAGATTACTATGTCTGCCCTGGAGACTTTTGAAGCCACAAGCAGTCATGGTTATGCGGGGGACAAGACGCTTTCTACTGTAATTCATGGGGATGTGAGCAGACAGGGGCTGCCTGGTGGAACCCGAACTCCCCTGACAGTGTGATTCGGGTAGGACAAAATGACACCTGGATAGACCCCAATAACTGTTTCACTAGCAAATATGCAAGCACTCGCTATGGAACAAATAGTCTATGTAACCCTCTAAATATAACCTTCACTCTCAAAGGAAGGGGGCACACCCAGTCATGGCTTACAGGCAATACTTGGGGAATGCGATTTTATGCCCCAACATATGATTTTGGCCTCTGGTTCACCATCCAGCTTAAAAAAAAAAGAAAATCCCTCAGCAATAGGACCCAATCCCCTCAAGCCAGGAATTAGGCCTCCTAAACCTCCCATGCCTAAATCTACCAGAACCCCTCCACCATCCCATACTTCCCAAATTCCATCTTCACCTACTCCCCCAATCCAGAGCGAGGCCAGCCCCTCCCTTGGGGGCTAATCGAAGGAACCTATACTGCACTGAACTCCATGCAACCAGACTTCACTCAATCTTGCTGGCTCTGTCTCTCCACTGCTCCCCATTACTATGAAGGGATAGCAATTGACGGGACTTATGCAGTAAAAGCACAAAGTTCTTCTTGTAACTGGGGTGAAAACCCTAAGTTAACCCTCCCAGAAGTAACTGGGGCAGGCTTATGTCTAGGCTCCCCACCTAAAAGTAAACAACACCTATGTACCCAGACAAAAAGAATCAGTACCACATGGGGCTTCCTTATCCCTAAAAATGGAACCTGGTGGGCATGTGACTCAGGGTTAACTCCTTGCATTTCAGCCCAGATAGTTAACAGCTCTGTAAATTACTGTGTAATGGTTCAGATGTTTCCCAGCGTGCTCTATCATGATGCAGGTTCGTTCGAAGATCAAATAGGGGGACACACAACCCGGTTCCGCCGGGAACCTATATCCCTCACTTTGGCCATCCTATTGGGGGTAAGAGTTGCTGCAGGAGTGGGTACGGGAACTGATGCCCTGGTCCATGGGACACAACAAATGGCCCAGTTAGAAGCAGCAATAGACCAGGACTTAAAGGCATTAAAAACCTCCATCACAGCTTTGCAGGAATCCCTAACCTCTCTCTCTGAAGTTGTTTTACAGAACAGGTGAGAGTTAGACCTCCTCTTCATGAGAGAAGGGGGCCTTTGTGCTACACTGAGGGAAGAATGTTGTTTTTATGCCGACCATACTGGGGTTGTAAAAGAATCTATGAGTAAATTAAGAAAAAGCCTTGAAGAGCGTCAGCGCGCGAGAGAGGCCCAAAAAGGATGGTTTGAGTCTTGGTTCACACAGTCCCCCTGGTTAACCACGCTTTTATCAGCTCTAGCCGGCCCTTTAATAATCCTCATACTATTACTAACTGTAGGACCCTGTCTGCTCAACCGTGTAGTTTCCTTTCTCCAAGCTCAAATTGGACAAGTTAAACTTATGGTAATCAGACAACAATATACCTCACTGGCAGAAACAGAGTGTGATACCCCTCAGTAATTTATCACTTTTAAGATTAAAAGTAGTCAAAAAGAAGTGGGGAAAGAAAGGTTAAGAATGTAAAGGTTAAGTTTTGTTTTCTTGGTTGAAGTTCTGTTTTCCTGAAACCTGAAATTTATGTAGGTGTCAAAACAATTCCTGGAAAAACCGTTAAATGTATGTTGAGAAATGTCTCCTGACCATCTGGTTGCTCTGTGCAAACAACCCCTCCCACATTCCCTGACCTCCTCATGAACTCCCCAGTTCAAACAATGTATATAAGCTCTGCTTAAGTTGTTCTCGGGGCTCTCAGCTCCTCTCAAGTGAGCTCTGAGCCCCAGCATGCTGGACCCCCAATAAACCCCCTGCTGTTGCATGAGACAGTCTCTTGGTGGTCTCTTCCTCCAACGCTCGCCCGACCTTAACAGATCAAACCTAGGGCCTCTCATGTGCTAGGTAAGCACTCTACTGCTGATCCAAAATCCCAGCCCTACTATTGTTTTTTTTTAAAGAGAGAGAGAGAGAATTTTTTTTTAATATTTATTTTTCAGTTTTCGGTGGACACAACATCTTTCTTTGTACGTGGTGCTGAGGATTGAACCCAGGCCGCACACATGCCAGGCAAGCGGGCTACCACTTGAGCCACATCCCCAGCCCCCAACAATACTGTTTTTATTTTTAAATGTAGTTTTTCTTATGTTTACCTCCAATATACAGTAAATCATGCCCTAAATTTCACAGAATTTATTGAAATGCTCAGTGTTTTCTTAGAGAGTGTAGATTATGGAAACATTCAATCTCCCTTGTGAGAAAGTGTGTTGTCTTTCCATTGATTTTGTTGTATTTTATGCCTCTAATTGTGTACCTTTTATATTATAATCATTTTTATCTCTCATTACATGTATTTTAGTTGGGTTTTTTTTTTTTTTTGGTGTGTGTGTGTGTGTGTGTGTAGCCTGCTGGAGATTGATCTGAGGGCCACATACATGCTTGGCAAGTTTTCTACTACCGAGCTACTCTCCGGCCCAAGAGAATTAGTATTGTAGACTGTTTTTTATTTATTTGCTTACTTATTGAGTGCTGGGGATTGATGCCATGGACTTGCTCATGCTTAGTTATCTTCCAGAAATGAATTTCAATTTGTGAGCAGCGTTCTGGCGGTGGGCAGGTGTTTTACTGGGTAATAAACCTACAGTCACTTGACCACTGAGCACATCCTCAGCCTTGTATTTATTTATTTTTTTATATTTTGTATGGTTATAGATGGACAGAATACCTTTTTTTTTTTTAAATTTCTTTGTGGTGCTGAGGATCATACCCCTTTCCTCACACATGCTAGCAAGTGCTCTGCCACTCAGCTTCCATCCCAGTACCCTCTTTTAATTTTTAATGAAGACCAGTCTCACTAAATTTCTGAGTGTCTTGCTAAATTGCTTAGACTGGCCTCCAACTTTCCATTTCCCTGCCTTGACCTCCCTATTGGCTGAAGTTACAGGTGCACACCACCACACCAGCAGTTGGAATGAACCCTGCTGACAATCTGTAGTTCCTGATCAGGCAATAACAGCAGAGATGCTGAAAGACACACACACACACACACACACACACACACACACACACAGTAGGAATGAGCACCTCTTTATTTTTTTCCCTTCTTTTATATAGCAAAAAAGAAAACACATCCTCTTGGCAGCTTAATCTTTTCCAGCATGGATAAACATTCTCAGCATAACTTTGTTACTGGTCACAGTGCTCTATACTTCTTATTATACTACTTGTAGTTAGTTATTTCTTGGCAAGCACAAATATATATATATTTTAAACTTGGCAGAACATTCTTTTATCTTAAGATGGCAACAAGGACACAGTTCAAAGAGTTCATAGTTTCTCACAGTACCCCTTTGTTTTGCTAAGCACAGCAAAACTTAACACTTTGTGTATGTGACCACACAATGACTTTTGAAGACTTATCATCCAATTTCTTTCAAGATGGTAATAGTATTGAAAATCAGTTTCCTTGCTTTTGTCCATTGTTTTGAAATTTGTTACTCTGACTCTTCCTCTTTGCTTTATTTTTGCATTATTATGAAAATGGTATTTAGCATATAAAATTGTTTCTCATGTATATGTTTGTAAAACTTCCTGGCTTGGTAGTTTATTCACTTCTTTATAATAAAACTTTATTTTTTTTCAGAGCAATTTTTGACTTACATAGTTTATTAGTCAGTGTTCTCTAGAGGAATAGCAACAAGAGGAAGTATGATTATAAAAGGGGAATTTTAGATTGGCCTACTTGACCCAAAGCTGGATGTCCACAGTGGCCATCTGTAGCTAGAGAGTTTTAGGAGTGCTTGCTGCAGAGTCCAAGAGGCTGAAGCCTCAGAACAAGAGGGATCAATGGTACTTCCCTAATCCAGACCTAAGGTTTTAGAAACTCCCTGGAGAATCACCGGCAGAGTCCACTTTGGGAGACTGAAGGAGGCAGAGTCTGATATCCTCAGGCCATTGCAGCAGCCATCAAGAACAAATTGGAGAAGAAAGGAGCTTGCTCTGCTGCTGCTTCCTTCTTCTTCCAACTTTTTTTCACCCAAGACACCGTCCTTTTGGATGGTGCTGCCTAGCTTAAGGAGGTTCTCCAGTTTGGTTCACTGTTCCACATGACAATCATTTTTAGACACACTGTTCCACATGCCTATCATTTATAGACACACCCATAAGGTTATTAATCATTGGCATCTTTTAATCCAATCAAGGTGACAATTAAATGTGACATTACTCATAGTATCGAATACCCCTTCTCTCCAGCTGATAGTCTCCACTGTTTCCAACATATTGCATTGGTGTAGGGTGTTTGTTGGTTACTAAACCGTTGTTGAACATTTGATAAGGAGAATGGATGAAGCAACATGTTATGATAAGCCAAAGTTCATTCTTTACCTTAGGGTTCCTCCTCTGTGTGATGTGATTGTATGTGTCATGTAGTATACAAGATAATGTCATACAGAAGAGTTTCACTGCTCTGGGATACCTGTGTTCCCCCTGTTCATCACTCCTCCTCATTGCTCCCTCCCTCTCTGCTCCATGAGTCCCTGGTACCCATCAGTTCTGCTAGTGCATCTATAATGTTGTCTTTTCCAGAATATTCTTGACTTGGAATCTTACTGCACTTGGCCATTTCAAACTGGCTTCTCTCTCTTACCAGTCTGCCTTTAAGGGTGCTGTGTCGTTCCAGGCTGCAGAGCTCATTTTCTGGGTGATGTTCTTTGGTGTGGGTAAACTGCAACTTGTCCGTTCAGTATTGCAAGGTGTATCTTCCTCGCATCTAGCTTTGAGCACTTCTGGATATGGCTGCTGCGTCACTGTAGTGAGGGTTCCTGTGCCCATAATTTCCCCATCATTTGCATAGACACCTGGAGTGTGATGACTTAATTGTACAGTTTTTTACATTTATGATTATGAGCATCATTCATAGTTTTGTTTTCTATTTAATACTATTCTTTATCTATTTAATACTTTTCTTTATCTATTTAATTTGGATAATATGGTAACTTATGCCTCAGAAAGAATTAGGAGGTGTTAACTCAGCTTCTATGTTCTGGAATAAAAGTAGAAAATTGGTGGCAGTTCTTAAGTGTCTCATGGAAGCCTGTTTGAGATGTCAGAGCCTTGCCTTGCTTTTGGGTAGTAAGTAGTTATTGAGTCTGTTTTTTTCAGTAGTCATGGGCTCATCTGTTTTGAGTATTTCCCCTTGTGTGTAAGTTATAGGAAATTGTCTCTCTCAAATAAATGGTCCAGTTTTTGCAAGTTGTCTAATTTGTATCAAGCACGTTTATGATAATCTTGAAGTCCCAATGCATTGTTGATGATGATACTTTTAAATGTGTTACTAGGTTTTCAGTCTTCTTTGCTTTTTTCTTTAATGTTATTGTATATTTTACACTTTTTTTCTTTTTATGTGTCAGTGAGGATTGAACCCACTTTCTCCCAAGCAGTAGGCAAGCCCTCTTCCACTGAGCCATAACCCCAGTCCCTGTCCTCTGTATTCTTAGCATTATGTCAGTGTATCAGTGATGCTGATGTTCATGAAGAACTTGATATTGTAGACTGTGGATTTCCTGGTTGTGGTTTCATCAACACCTTCTGTTACCTTCCTGTGGTTAATTTAGGTTTTCTTGCTCTTCTTTCTCTGTTTTTCTGAAGTGGCAGTTTCAATGATTGCTTTTAGCTCTTCTTTTCTGAAATGTGTATTGGATGACTTAGAAAGCAATACAGGACCACCTCTGGTGTTCTCTAAGAATTTCCGAAGATGGACTTTTACATTTTTTCCTTCAAAATGGTCAGAAAAAACTCAAGAGAAATCTTGAGTCCCCTCTTTGTCCTGTGTCTGTTTAGAGTCTTGTGTTTCATGTCCCCTTCCCTGGAGGCTTTTCAGCTGCTTCTGCTTTAGCTCTCATGTTCTTTGAGCATACATGGGATTTCACTGGTGGTGCACTTGTAGGGGTGTGGTTTATGTCCTGTGGAGTGTTGCTGTGACCCTGAGACCTCAGTGTGCTTCCTATTTGCTTCAAGGCCCATGAAGCCCTCCTGTCTGCATCATTGTCCTGACAGAGTTGGGCTGATGTCTCTGAGTGTAATTGTGGATTCTTCATTGTTTTGGGCAGTTCTGTATGTTTTCAGTCCTTGAGTATGGTTCTGTGTCACTTGCAGGGACATTTTCTTTTTGCCAGTTCCATCACTGTGCAGACATCATAACATGCTTACAGTTGTGAATGGTGGCCTTTTTTACACCCAGATTGTGTGGGATAGTTCAGGATTCTGGTCTACAAACTTGTTACTTTACCACACTCTGGAAGAGCTTTTGCTTTATGGTTTTTTGCACCACTTTGCTGCAGGCACCATGAATCTCTTTCACAACAGACAATCATTGCACATGTGGCCCAACCTTGATCAAAATGTCCTTGAGCAGAGCATTGGTATGTGTCTCATGACTGTACATTATGGTAATTAACTGGCTGCTGTTAAGAACAGTTTGACAATCATTGGACATTTACTTTTACTATGAGACTTAGAAATGTAGTGCCTGCTGTTTATTAAGAAGATTTTTTGAGAGAGATAAAACTTTGTAAGATTGTTATTTGGACAAGGTGACATTTTTGGGTCATTGAGTTATTTCTAAGACACGTGCCATGTTTGCACTTACCCCATTCTCTTTGACAGTAACCACAGGAAATTATCAAATTGTTGTGTTTATTAATAAATAAATTAATCAAATAGAGAACTTATGTTTGTTTTTGTCACTTAATAGTAAGCTAGTTGACTAAATTTGTTCTGGAGTAAAGCACCTGCAAAGTTCTAATTGTTCTGTGTATAATCACACAGGATGAACTCAATCTCCAGTTACCATATTGTGACAACCTGTGTGAAAGGTTGTCTAAATGTTGTCTATGAAGGAATCTCCTTATTGACCCCATTCCCAGAGGGTGTGGGTGTGGGCTGGTTCTAGGCACTTCTTTAAGTCTGGAATGATAGACTTTTAGAGGAAACAAGACATTAGTAAATACCATGTTGTTTATATTAACCTTGTAGGTACAGGGAGCCAGTGTAGTTTGCAGAATCTATCTCAAATGCTTAGTTTTATGATTCTTGCAATTTCCTACTCATCATCTTTTTTTTCTAAAGATAAGTACTATCAGAATTGCTTATATTAGCTCTGTACCCCACAGGATGTTTCTAAGACATGTAATAGAGGTGCAACCAATAAAGAAGTTAGGAGTGATCTGGGAGCCCATCTCACTTCCTGTGAACTCACCAAAGGAAGGATATAAAGCACTAAAAGGATGTTTGCCTTCTGAGTAGCCAATTTCTAGTGTTGGAATGGGTGTAAAAAAATTGAGTACAGTAAAGATTTGATGGATCAAATCATAGAATTAATCAAGAGGCCAGGGAATCATGTGAACATCATGCATGTTGAGTATTGATTTCTCATGCTGTCAATCTCTCCTGGCCTCCACTATACATTTGTGGGATATTTCAGATCTCAGTGACCTTTGAGGATGTGGCTGTGAACTTCACCCAGGAGGAGTGGGCTTTGCTGGATCCTTCCCAGAAGAACCTTTACAGAGATGTGATGCTGGAAGTCCTCAGAAACCTGGCTTCTATAGGTAATAATGATGTTTTTAAAATTAATCAAATAGAGAATTCATGTTTATTTTGATCATTTATGTAGAAGGTGAAAAGGGAATAAGTTGGTGAACTATTGCAGCATAAATGGCACCTAGGATTTGGCAAAACATTTCTAGCTCCTAAATATTCATAAAGTTTGTTCTGTTCCCTTGTTTTAGGAAACAGGTGGGAAGACAAAACCACTGAATATCAGATTGAAAACTCTGGGAGCAATGTAAGGTAACTGTACTCACAAGAGGAATTCGTGAGGGAATCTGAGAACTGTCATATAATATTTTTTTTACCAGAAATATATACTTAGCTATAACAGATATTCAGTCTTTTCAAAGTATTTGGCATGCAAAAAGTACTATAAAATTGCATATGTGAATATCACTATTTGGATAATAGCCACAGAGAAGCTGTGTTGCGAAGGATTGTTTTCTTTCAATCTCTTTATTTTCAGAAAAGTTGAACAAGTCAGAAAACCTAGCCTTTACCTGATATTGGTAGTAATGTAAGGGTCTATAAATACATACAAAATTGTGAATGAATTAAGCATTGATTATGTGTTGGTCACTTCTTCAAAGAAGTCATGGTAAACTTCAAAGGCACAGAATAGTGTGGGGAAACCTTCAAATCAATTCCAATTCTTTATTGAACAAAGAAAAATTTTAATAGAGTAAATCCATGTGACTTCATTATGTGTGCAAAAGACTTCATATGTCCTTCATTCCTTCATAGGCAGATCACATCTCACTCTGGACACAAATACTACAAGCATGAGGAATGTGAAGAGAAGCCATGTGAATTGAAACAATATAGGAAATCTCTGGTTTCTCTCAAAAGTGTTCACACACAAATGTTAATACAAACGGTAGATGGATCTTATGAAAGTACAGTATGTGGGAAAGTCATCCATTATTCCAATGACATTGAAAGACATGAAGAAACTCATACTGGGGGACAACCCAATGAATGGCAACAATTTGTTGAAGCCTCTTCTTATCCCACCGGTGTTCATAGACACATGATAACACACAGCAGAGGTAAACATTTTCAATGGAACACATGTGGGAAAGCCTTTCATTTCTCCTCTTTATTTAGAAGACATGAAAAAACTCATTCTGGAGAGAAACTCTATGAATGTCAACAAGGTGTTCAGACCTGTATTTCACACACAAGTTTTCAAAGGCACAGGATCACATACACAGGGGAAGCACATTTCAAATGTAAGATATGTGGGAAAGAGTTTGATTATCCCAGTTTACTTCAAATACATCAGAGAATTCATACTGGGGAGAAGCCCTATGCATGTAAGCAGTGTGGCAAAGCCTTTTCTAGATCCAGTCACCTTCACTCACATGAAAAAACTCATACTGGAGAGAAGCCCTATGATTGTAAGCAGTGTGGGAAAGCCTTTGCTACATCCGGTTCCCTTCAGATTCATGGAAGAATGCATACTGGAGAGAAGCCCTATGAATGTAAGCAGTGTGGCAAAGCCTTTTCTACATCCGGTTCCCTTCAGATTCATGGAAGAACACATACTGGAGAGAAGCCCTATGAATGTAAGCAGTGTGGGAAAGCCTTTTCTACTGCCTCTTTCCTTCAGATACATGAACGAACTCATACTGGAGAGAAGCCCTATCAATGTAAGCAGTGTGGGAAAGCCTTCACTCAGTCCGCTCACCTTTACTCACATAAAAAAATTCATACTGGAGCAAAGCCCTATGATTGTAAGCAGTGTGGAAAAGCCTTTGCTAGGTCTGGTGACCTTCACAAACATGAAATAATACATACTGGAGAGAAGCTCCATGAATGTAAGCAGTGTGGCAAAGTGTTTGCTACATCTTCTCAGCTTCACAAACATGGAAGAATACATACCAGAGAAAAGCCCTATGAATAACAACAATGTGGAAAAGCTTTTGCCACATCCTGTCCACTTCACACATGTGAAAGAACAGATACTGCACAGAAATCGTATGCATGAAAACAATTAGTAAACTTTTCTGTTATTACTGTTTCACTCATATACATGTAGGACGTTATTGGAGAAAAATCCTTTGAATGTAAAACATGGTAAATCAATATTTCATTTCATCCTCAAAGACAAGAAAAAGCTCACACTGTGGAAAATGTGTGTGTGTTTGTGTGTGTGTGTGTGTGTGTGTGTGTTTGTGTTTGTGTGTAAGAGAGAGAGACTGAGGATTATGTCTGATTGTGCTCTACACTGAGCTACATTCTAGTTACTTTTTATTTTGAGACAGGGACTTGCTGAGTTTCTTAGGGTCTTCCTTAGGTGCTGGGGCTAGCCTCCAACATTGATCCTTCAGAATCCATCTCTCAAGTCTCAGTAATTAAAGGCAAACACCACCACATCCAACTGAATAACTCTTTAAATGTAAAAAATATCACAAATCATTCCATTTCCCCTGTTGTCCTCAAAGCCATTTTAATCACATTGAAAAAAAAAAAAAACAGTCTGTGGGGGATTTTCTACATCTTGTCAGCTTCCCATTCAGCCCTGTTTTCATTTTCATATATAAAAACCCTCACGGAGAGAAGCCCTCTGAGTGTGAGAAATGTGGGAAATCTTCTAGTTATCTCAGTATTTTACTAAGGACTTGGAAGATTCTTTTGGAATAAAAAGTATAAATCCTATGCAAGTAAGAAATAAAAAGGGTTCAGCTGTTCTAGTTTTGTTCAGTTGTATGAAAGGACGCATAGTGTAGAAAATAGTGAGGATAAGCCATGTGGGGCAGTATTCAGCTTTCAGAGTTTTACTCAAAGATGTAGTGAATTCACATCTGGGAAGATCCTTTTACTCTCTTTAAAAATTGTAGTAAGACTTTCAACTCTCCAGGTCCCTTTGAAAATCACACTAGATCTCCAGTCACACAGTTCAGTTGCGGTTGTGACCCAGTAACCGGTCCTCGGTGATGGAAATCCTTCCTCTAGGTTTCAGTGCACCCCAATTTTGCTGGAAATTCCTAACAAGATAGGTTTTGGTCGTTGTACCTCGTTTTTGACCTGCGCAGTGACGCAGTACAGGGAGGTGATGCACTCTATTTACTGCCATCTTCTCCCCAGAAATGCAAATCAAAACCATATTAAGATACCATCTCACTCCAGTAAGATTGGCAGCCATTATGAAGTCAAACAAAACAAGTGCTGGAGAGGATCTGAGGAAAAGGGTACTCTTGTACATTGCTGGTGGGACTGCAATTTGGTGCGGCCAATTTGGAAAACAGTATGGAGATTCCTGGGAAAGCTAGGAATGGAACCACCATTTGACCCAGCTATTGCCCTTCTTGGACTATTCCCTGAAGACCTTAAAAGAGCGTACTACAGGGATACTGCCACATTGATGTTCATAGCAGCACAATTCACAATAGCTAGACTGTGAAACCAATCCAGATGCCCTTCAATAGATGAATGGATAAAGAAATGTGGCATTTATACACAATGGAGTATTATGCAGCACTAAAAAATGACAAATCATGGAATTTGCAGGGAAATGGATGGCATTAGAGCAGATTATGCTAAGTGAAGCTAGCCAATCCCTAAAAAACAAATGCCAATGTCTTCTTTGATATAATGAGAGCAACTAAGAACAGAGCAGGGAGGAAGCGCAGGAGGAAAAGATCAACATTAAACAGAGACATGAGGTGGGAGGGAAAGGGAGAGAAAAGGGAAATTGCATGGAAATGGAAGGAGACCCTCATTGTTATACAAAATTACATATAAGAGGTTGTGAGGGGGAAGGAAAAAAATTAAATTACAGCAGATGGGGTAGAGAGAGAAGATGGGAGGGAGGGGAGGGGGGATAGTAGAGGATAGGAAAGGTAGCAGAATACAACAGTTACTAATATGGCATTATGTAAAAATGTGGATGTGTAATCGATGTGATTATGCAATCTGTATTTGGGGTACAAATGGGAGTTCATAACCCACTTGAATCAAATGTATGAAATATTATATGTCAAGAGTTTTGTAATGTTTTGAACAACCAATAAAAAAATCAAATAAAATCACATTAGACAAAAGCCCTGTATGTAGAAATGTGGTAGGACCTTTGCTCGTTTCAGATCCATTTGAACTTGTTCAGACTTGAGGAAATTTTTCTTTTATTTCATTTTATTTATTTATTTTGATAAAACCACTGTAGGTGTGTGAAAAGGTGTCTGCCTTCATTTCTTTCTTTTTTTTTTTTTTTATGTACTCAGAGGTAACAAAAATGCACCCTGCATTGGAGAGGAGCATTGCATCAGCATGAAGATTTGAAAGCAGCATGTTTTTCTGGGTTAAATCTCTCTTATTGTTAGATTCCATTTTCCTGTATTTTAAGTCTTTTGTGTCTCATGTTTCATTACATATTATGTATGTTAGTTTAGGCCTCTCCACTCCAGCCTTTGGTATAAATTGGTGAAATGTGTCTTCTGAACTTCCTTCCTCTCTTTTTTTGTTCAGATTCCACCCAGGAGTGCTCTACCACTGAGTTGCTCCACACTCTTTTTAATTGTTATTTTTTGAGATGGGGTGAGGCTGGCCACTGGGACCATAGGGATGTGTTTATGTATCCTGCAGCTGGCCTCTTTATTTTAACCTGATTGCTTATTGATCTGTTGATGACTCTGGGACCCCACTCATATCATTTGTGGTTGTTCTAAGTCTCATGTGTTGTGTTGTATATAGGCACATTAAAAAGCATTTTAATATCATGTCACTTGTGTGTATTATTTGGAGAGGCACTATCTCAAAATATATTTTGCCCTATGCTTGAGTTGCTTTCTCTTTTCTTTTACCAGTTCTGGGGACCAATCTTGTCTTGTGCATGATAGGCAGGCATCCTAGCACTGAGCACTCCCATAACTCAAATGGTGAGTTTGCTGCTGCTGTGTGTGTGGACCCCACTACTGTCCATGTCAGTAGATGCTTCTCTGCAGGTGTTTCATCCACAATTGCAGATGGTCTCTTCCTTCT
The DNA here is from genome assembly GCF_048772815.1 of Callospermophilus lateralis. Taxonomy (NCBI): domain Eukaryota; kingdom Metazoa; phylum Chordata; class Mammalia; order Rodentia; family Sciuridae; genus Callospermophilus; species Callospermophilus lateralis. Next base: position 11,364,047 of record NC_135326.1, on the reverse strand, counting down.
TAAAGGTTTTTTTATACAAGTGATTTAAAAAAAAAAAAAAACCTACATCCAGCTTACCTTTTCTTCCTATGAATAATACTTAGGTTGAATATTCCAGAAAACCCAGGCTTCATTTCTCTCTGTGTTTAGAGTAGCTCAGTAGCCCTGGGAAAATTGTGTGATGGTTTTCTTAATGCACACTACATGACCAAAGGCTTGGTAAGGAGCATCCCAGTCAGATGTCCTAGTATAGTGGCCCTCTCTTCTCCACCAAAGAATCTTAAATAAGGTTCTCGAGAGACCTTCACCATAATCTTCTTTTAACAGAATGTCAGGAAAAGATTTTGCAAAGATCTCAATGGGGGTTATTACACAGACTTCAGTTTTTGTGTTAAAGCTTTGAAGACCTCTGACCAATCTTGTACACAAAGCACTTTCTGTGAACTAACAAAAGAAAACAAAAAAAACACCTTTATGTGTACCCCTACAAAAAATATAAACCTCCTTCCCTGTCACACTGTGTGTAAATAAAGATCAATGAAATTCCAAGCAGCGATCCAAAAAATTTTAGGTGATACCCCTCAGAACCCTGCATCTAATAATCTGCTCCTGGAACATTCCTTGGGTGTCTAGCCTCATGTGCCCTACATCACTAAAGGAGCTGCAGCCTCCAACCAGGTGATGTTGTGCAGTACATGATGTGGAGAGGGCTGTTTCTGCTCAGGCTAAAGGAAATTCAATGACCTGTCCTAAGGACTCAAAGCATCCTGAGCAAAACCTCATCCACAACCTATTCAGGAATCATGGATCTTGTGTGATCATAGCTAAGAGTTCCTTACATACTTTTGTTTAAATTTTTAAGGTAACCAACATGCCAACGATGGGATAATTGTCACTGCTATATCACTTGCCAGGCTTTTGCAGTGTCTCAGTGTTCATTTGGAAAGGAAGGCCAAAAGAGTGTGCTGTGGCACTTCTGTTTTTAGTAAATACACCTTAAGACATCCAGGATTGCTCTAAACTTTCTTTCCACTTAATGAGACAGTGTGGCAATTTCCTAGTTTTACATCTTTGATTTAGTAGAAATATTGCATACTGGTGTATGAGTACTTGATGCATTCTGGACTTCTTTGTAATAAGTTCATTTGTCAAATCAGTAGTTGCAAGCTTGCTCCTGGGCAGTGTGAGGAACTGGAGTGAATGCAACTGTCCTAGGGTGCCGGCATTCTTTGTAGGAATTCAGTCTTGGTGAGTACATCAGTGCAGAAATCAGACTCCTAGGAGGGCTACAGAATCTCCTGACAGGATCTGCCTACCCCATTTTGGTGAATAGTGTTGTCATGTGGGTCAGCAGGTGGATGGCCACCTTCTGATGGATTTGGGTTTTTTAGGTGAGCAAGTAGTGACACTATATAATGATTAAATGAGAATTAAAATATTCTGTGTCATACTGAAGACAGGATTTGGGGGCCAAACACAATAACATGTAACCTCTTGGACCTTGAATCACATATTTTCCTTTTATATATGCATTTTGTCACAAACTTTTGTAGTGTGATGCTTATGTGAAACAAACTGAGATGAATATGGAGAGATTTTTTTAGTGGTACAGTGTATTAGAAGTTTTAAAGACTTGCAGCAGACTTAAATTCTACTCTTGTTAAAATTTTGTGAAAGACTGTGAAATCCTCAAAATTCTTGTGAATCCCCAGATGCTGTGGTAAACACCTGAAATCCCAGTTGCTCAAGATTCTTACACAGGTGGATTATGAATTCTTTTCATTTTTTTTAAAGAGAGAATTTTTATTATTTATTTTTTAGTTTTCATTGGACACAACATCTTTATTTTTATGTGGTGCTGAGTATGGAGCCCAGTACCCCATGTATGCCAGGTGAGCACGCTACAATTTGAGCCACATCCCTAGCCCATTTTTTCATTTTTTAAAAATTATTTTTTAGTTGTTGGTGGACATTTATTTATTTAATTACATGTGGTCCTAAGAATCAAACTCAGTGCCTCACACATGCTAGGCATGTTGTCAACTACTGAACCACATCCTTAGCCCAAGGGTTGTGATTTGTAAGGTACTTACATGGATTACAAAGAGTAAAGAACTCAGTGAGACCCTGTTTGTAAAAAACTAACTCAAATAAATAAAAAAGAAGGCTGGGCTTGGCCCAGTGGTTGAGTCTCCCGAGTTCAATTCCCAGTACCTCCAAGAAAAATACATTAGGAAACAAGATTTAACAAACTGTATGATGGGTGGATGCGCTTTTCCATTATACTGTTTTCTTCTTTGGATTCTCAGGCATGGTTTACTAATTCAGGAACTCTGTAAAATTTATCAATTCAATAAAAAGCAAGGGTATGGTTTTAAAAAATAATAATATAGCAAGGTCCATGAAGGGCAGCTTCCTGCTCTGGGAACCCTCAGTAATTGGTAGTCTTCACAAGTCGTCATAACGTCCTTATCATAAAGAGTTTGTGGAAGCTTCTGTTGTGCAGGAGTTTCTGAAGGTGCTAAAAGCGCCTGTCTTTTCAGAGTCTTTTGGTGGAGGAGTTCCGTAAGGAGGTCTCTGGTTTATAGATGATGTCATTGGGGAGCTCAAGTGAAACTGATAAGTGGAGAACACGTTGCCATATGCTCCAGTGCAGTCCAAGAGTGTCAGATTTTCTTGTCTTTAAGGAGTGTGTCAAGGACTTTAGGAGGTGGAAGTCAGCAATTTAGGATGTGCTTTTGCAACAACTTGATGCTGTGAGTCTCTGCTCAGTTCATTTGTGAAAAGCTGATGAGTAGTCTGAAAATTTATTTGGTCCTGTTAGTGATAAGGGCAATTTGCATTAGAATGCTATTGAAATAGAGAAACCAGAAAATATTAGCCAAATCTGAGGCCAACATATATACCAGTTGTTAATTAGATAGGATTAGTAATTTTCATTATATTTTTTATTGAGCATGGATACTTAGAGATTGAGCCACAAGAAATTAGCAGTTATCTATCCCGGGCAAAAGTTGAGATAGAGAATACCTGTGTTTCTGTAGTTGGAATTTCATTGTTTCTCTGTGATTATCAGTGACTGTGTTTAAAGATTTCAGGATGCCTAGATATAATTTTGATTTTTCCATATTTAACAAATTGGAAAATATTAAATATTCTGAGAAGCACATCACATTTCCTTGGAAATTTTAGTTTCCATAAAACTTGTTTTAACATATCAAAAAATGTATGAAGTAATTTAATTGGAGATCAATGGTGTTTGTTTTATCTATCTATCTATCTATCTATCTATTTATTTATTTTTGGTACTGGGTATTGCTGTGACCAGTGTGAACAAAGTAGTACGTTCTGGAAAGGCTGATGGGAGATTGGAAAAAATAAAGACTAACACATGCAGAACTTGAAGATAGAACAGCTGGGATTTGGTGGAGCGCTGCTCTCTGATGGAGCAGCAGGTCTAAAGAATTACACCAGCAATCTTTATTACATATGTCTCATTAATCAGATTAAAGACTATGCAAGCATTATTGTTTGTATTCATGAAAGTTACACAGTTAGCAACAGTATGCAGCTATTTCCTCAGTTACATTCTTCAGTTGCAATGCACAACGTTATGAGCACTGTGCAGCTCTGAAGAAAGTCCATCCTTTAAAGTTACTAATTTTGGGGCAGATCCAGTAGCAGCAGACCTGGTGAAACATTGTGGTTGTCTTAGCCAGGAAGTTCCTTTATTCCCAGGAGCTGTGTGACTGAGAATAAGGTCAAAGCCAAGAAGGCTGTCACAACAGAGTCACCCCCATGGAGAGCATTGCCATAGCAACCAGGCATCCTATACTTTTGCATAGAAACCTTCCCAGTCACTGAGCATGGGACTGCCATGAAGTCATCAGAGACCCCAATCTCAGACACTGTCTCCCAATCTCTGTCACTGGCCTCCACAGGGGATTGAACCCATGTCTGCTTTACCACTGAGCTACACCCTCACCAAGGTTCCCCCCTTTTTTCCTGAGACAGTGGTGGACTCTGTTGCCCAAGCTGACCTCACACTCATCTAAAACAGGAGCAAAGTGGTCTCTGAACCTTTACCCCAATGGCAGTCACATTTGCAGGGAACTCAGTTGAAGTGATTAAGTTAAAGGAATGACAGTTTGGAATTCTATAAGTTGTGACTACTGTTTCCAAACCCATTCTACCAGGCTGATAGAAATTTTCAAGTCCTTTTTTAATGTCTCTAGATCATAAGAAAAAATATTTTTTTCAAATTTTCACAGTAGTACCAATATCACACAGACCCTAAGTACTTGATAATGAGTGTGGGGCCCATGAGGAACTTGTAGGAATTGTATGGATACAACCTGCCTTCTGATTTGTCTTTTTGTGGGTATGTATGTTTTGAGTTTCAAGATACTTAAAAACATTTCAATTTTTAAAAGCTTTTTACATTTTGCACCACAAAATTTTATTTTTATATTGTATATATATAAAACTTTGTATGTGTTTATGTATATTATACATATTTTACAACACATATGTTTATGTAATGATACATGTCCTCGACAATAATTGGGCACACTATCATTTTAGAGGAATCCAGGTGAGATGTGGCAGCAGTTTTCCCTTTTTTGTGTGTCTTAAAATTGAATTACCCTCAGCAGTGAATTAACATAATATAATTAAATATGGATACATGTATCCCAGGCAGGAGCATGAGGCGAAAACTACAGAGTGATTCAACTAACCACAATCAGTTGTTTTAGTGTTAGATGTACCCCCAAAAGACTTCAGGGGACTATCATTATTAGTGGGGCCCAAGCATAGGAAAGCCTCCTTGTTCAGTGCAGGCTCAATAAAATAATCAGTGTGATCATTTTGTATAAATTCACAGTTGTCATAAGGTGTTCCTCCTTTTGTTTTCTAAGAAGAGAATACATATCTTGTTACCCAGGCTATGAATGTGTGGGCACTTAGCCACTGAGCATTGTTTTTAATATTTTATTTAGAGACAAGGTATTGCTGAGTTGCTTAGGGACTCTACAAGTTGCTGAGCCTTGCTTTGAACTTGCATTTTGACACATCATACATAGATGGAGTCTAACTTCTCATTCTTCTGGTTGCACATGTAGTAGAGTTACACCAATCCTGCCATTATATATGTACAGAGGGTAATAGTGTCTGATTTATGCTACTCTCAGTCCTACCCCTGTGCACCCTCCCCTCCTCCAACTCCCCTCTGTCTAATACACAGTACCTCTATTCTTCCCCAGCCCACTCTCTGTGCCTTCCTTGAATTTGCATCTGCACATCAGCGAAAACATTTGGCCTTTGATTTTTGGGAATGGCATATTTTGTGCAGCATTATATTTTTCATTTCCATCTATTTACTAGCAAAGACTATCATTTTATTTTTTATTAACTGAGTAATATTCCAGTGTGTGTGTGTTCCAATTTTCTTTATCCATTCATCTGTTAATGGTTGCTAGATTGATTCATTTTTTTAAATGCCATTGATTCAATGATAGATTATTGTAATAATACTCAATAAGGCTCATATTTTATTAAATCATCATGATTTTAATAATTGTTTTGTAAATGCAAAATAAAGATTTATGAATAGATTTTTAAATTTGAAAAAAAGAAAACTGTACACCTCAAGTTGATCTAAAAGTTCTCTGTAGTCTCCACACTTGCAGAGAAATGAGAAGCTCCCAATATTCCACATACATTTGTGAAAAAAACAAACAAACTGTGAACCACTCTTTAAAATGCCTGAAAAACTCTATGAACCAAATGAAATTCCATCCTTTTTAAGATTGGGAGTCACCTCATGAAAAAGTTAAGAAAAGTTCATTTCTGTTTTGCTAAAAAATACTAAGATTTCTATTTGGTCTGACAACCTGTTTAAACTTGTTTGAAATTCCTGCCTGGGCTTTGAACTCACCCATGCCTGGCTCTCCTTGACAAGGTAACAACACTCCCTAAAACCCCAGCAGAACCTCATAAATTCTGATGTTGGAATCTCAATTCACTCCCTACCTTGATATATTAAGCCATGTAGATTATTAACCTGCTATCTGCCTTTGTATTATGCTTGCCAGAATTTTAACTGTAAATTTCCAAAGCACTCCTACACCATTGTTACTTTTGGAGCTATAAAACCTTTCACCTGAAGAGCTGGGGTTCTGATCTTTATCCTAGCTTTGGGAGAGACAGCCTCTGGTGGACAGCTTTTGTGTACACAATACAAGCTTGCTTTAGTTTGATTTGAAATTGGAGTTGGAGATCTTTTTATTGCATCATGGTTCAGCATTAACGCAGTGACATTAATGTTCACTAAAAAACTGCAGTGATAAAGCCATGAAGCTGTAGCTTGAGAACAGGTTCCTATAAACAATGGAAAGATTTGAAGATTGGACCATGAACACATTTGTGAGTAATTCATTTTAGCAATCAGATTGCAATCATCAATGAGGAAAGAAGTGTTTTCTAAAATGTTTCTAGGAAAGTTAAATGTTCATCTGAAATAGGATGAACCTGGAGCCCCAGCACTAGTCACACATTAAACACTCAGTCATCTTTGATCAACAAATATGTGAATAAAAGTTTGCCATCTCTAGGAATTAGAGAAACACAAGTGAAAAATACACTGAGATTCTATCTCACTCCAGTCAGGATGACAATTATCAGGAACTCAAGTAAATATAAATAAGAATCCACATTCTCATAAATTGTTGGTCAGACTGAAAACTGGTGCAAGGACTCTGCAAAGCAGTAGGGAGATTCCTTAGAAAACTTAGAATGGAACTACCATTTGACCCAGTTATCCCACTCCTCAGCTTATACCCCTCAAAATTAAAATCAGCATAGTTCAGTGATGCAGGCACATCAATGTTTATAGCAGCTGAATTGACAATACCTAAAGTATAGAATCAGCCTAGATGACCTTGAACAGAATAATTCAGAGAAAACACACACACACACACACACACACACACACACACACACATTAGAATATTACTCAGCTCTAAATAAGAATAAAATATGGCCTTGACTTGTAAATGGATGAAAGTGGAGTCTATCATGCAAAGTGAAATAAGCCAATCCTCAAAAACCAAAGGCTGAATATTTCTACTTACATGTGGATGCTTACACACAACCAGGGAAGGTGGGGTCGCAAAAAAAAAAAAAAAATAGAAGTCTATTGCCTTAGACTAAAGGGGAAGAAGGGAAAGCAGAAGGGGAATAGTGAAGAAAGCAGCCTTAATGGATCATCAATTTTCTATGTTTCTTAATGAATACACGTCCAAGGTAACTCCACATCATGTTCATCCACAAGACTGGGATCCTACTTATAATAAGTTGTAGCCTATTTATGCATAAAGGGTCAAAATACACTCTACCGTCATGTGTATCAAAAGAGAACAAATTTAAAAAGTGAAAAAAGATACACTCATGGAGCATTCAGAAATGAATATACTGAATACACTAGAATTCTCAGGGAAAAATGAGAGGAAATTTTGATGCTCTTGAAAGAGAATAACATGCCTTAGAAATTGCATCAAACCAAATCAAGAAAAAAAAAATTTATGAATACTCTTTCTTTCTTTCTTTCTTTCTTTCTTTCTTTCTTTCTTTCTTTCTTTCTTTCTTTCTTTCTTTCTTAATGAAGATTAAGCCCATGGGCATTTAAGCACTAAGCCACATCTCCTGCTATTCTTTATATTTTATTTTATTCAAAGACAGAATCTCATGGTGTTGCTCAGGGCCTCACTAAGTTGCTGAGGCTGGCTTTGAACTCACAGTCTTCCTGGTCCAGCCTCCTGAGCCACTGAAATTATGGGCATGTACCACCTCACCAGTAAGAACAGAAATTTTTTTTAAAGAGAGAGAGAAAGAGAAGGGGGAGGAGAGATAAATTTTTTTTAATATTTATTTTTTAGTTATCAGCGGACACAACATCTTTGTTTATATGTGGTGCTGAGGATCGAACCCAGGCCGCCCGCATGCCAGGCGAGCGTGCTACCACTTGAGCCACATCCCCAGTCCCAGAACAGAAAATTTGACATAAAGAATACCTCCTCTAATTTTTAAAAGAACATGAGAATACTTTCTATATTTAACCATCCCAGAATGTATGTGTACATCAAAATATAATTAATACATAATTATAGTTATTATAATTATACATACAATTTTTGGGTGAAAAAAATTTTAATTTTTTATTTTTTAATTAGTAGTATATTACATTAGAGTGCATATATGCACTCTGATATATCATAGTTGGATGAGATATCATTTCTCATTTTTCTGAGTGTACATGTTGCAGAATCATATTAGTCATGTAGTGAAATATATACATACAGTAATGATGTCTGTTTCATTCTCCTACTATCTTTCCTATCCTCACATCCCTCTTTCCTTCCTCCATCACTTCCCTCAACCTAATCTAAGTAAAGCTATTCTGCCCTAGAGCTCCCTCCCTCCTGAATTAGCATCTGTATATTAGAGAAAACATTCCTCTTTGGTTTTGTGGGATTGGCTTATTTCACTTAGCATGATATTCTCCAACTCTAACCATTTACCAGCAAATGCCGTAATTTTAGTCTATTTTCACCTTGACTGATATTCCCTTCATTATATATACCACATTTTCTTTATCCATTCATCTTAGGAGGGGCATTTAGCTAGGTCCACAGTCTAGGCATTGTAGATTGACCTGCTGTAAACATTGTTGTGGCTGCTAAGGAGGTCATACATGTGAAAATATTTTTTAAAAAAACAAGTTGCTTATCAGGAGAAAACATTTCACATTACATATTTAATCATTTCCTAGTATTCAGACTATAGAAGGAACTCTAAAGACTCCATAATAAAATGACTGACAAATTAAAAAATGAATTCTGAATTGTGAACACCTCAGATATTTCTGCTACTCTTTAAGGTGTTTCCTGAGAATAATTTTCAAAAATGCTAATTGTTAATTTTTGCTGGTTGACTGACATCTAGGAAGGCCACACCCAAGGGCAGAGCAAGAGAAGGGGACACACAAAAGTCATATCCCAAATAGGGTACGGGGTAATATCACAAAGGAACAGGTGAGCATAGCTCGACCCACAGGGATGTAGGAGGGTTCTCCTATGCACGAGGACACAGCCACAGGACTCCAAAGACTGGCGCTATCATCTAGGTTAGTTAGTCAACCAGATCACAGAGTGAACAATGATGATGCCACACCAATCAGAAAGGGTGACAGAGTCACATGCTAATTTGGCCTCCCACACACTGGGTCTCACTGAGTCTGGCTCCAGGGGAACTGAGCTAACTGGGCTGTGCAAACTAACCACACAAGGGGCAGAAATACCTTTTTCTATGGGGGTGCTGTGAGAGCTCCTCTGACCTTAAGATGAGAGGGGGAGAGAGAGAGAGAGAGAGAGAGAGAGAGAGAGAGAGAGAGAGAGAGAGAGAGAATTTGCTGAACCATTTTATTGAGGAGAAGTCATTCAAATGAGGCAAAGGGTCAGGTTTTAGGGGTCTGAGTCTAGCTTCCTGATGTCTGTGTCAGCATGTTCACTGACATCCAGGAAGGACACAGCCAAGGGCAGAGCAAGAGAAGGGGACACACAAAAGGCATATCCATGGAACATTCTATCCCAAAGAGGGCAAGAGGTAATACTACAAAGGAACACATGGGCATAGCTTCACCCATGAGGATATAGGAAGGCACACCCATGCACGAGGACACTGTCACTCAACCCTAAAGATTGGTCATACTTTGGGTTACATAAGCAACCAGATCACAGGGTGATCAATGATGATGTCACACACATCAGAAGGGGAGACAGAGACAGTCACATGGTAGTTTGGCCTCCCACAGACTGGGTCTCACTGAGTCCGGCTGTGTTGTTTTATCTCCCCTGTTTTCCCGAGGTTATCCACATGCTCTATGCAAACACCCAGCACTTCTGAATCCTGTGCAATCTGGGGTCCCATCTCTGCTCCCTGCTCAGGTGACACAGTCTGAGGCTAACATGAATGCTGAGAGCAGAGCAGTCATGTGATCCCACAGGAGCCAGGCAGGGGGCGCCCTTCGCACACACTTCCCACTCTTCTTGCAGGATTTCCTAATGCAGGAGGAAGGATGGAGTCTGACTCTCATTTATGCTTCCACTGCAAGTGAGGTTACAGAACAACTCCAAAGCTCTAGAGGACATATTTTAGTATCATGTCCAACTACAGCATCAACTAGTTATGAAAATTAAAGGTTTCCCTGGCTCATCAGAATGAGAGGATCTGGGAAAGGGCTGTCAGGGATGAGCCCTCATCTTATTTTCAGACTCTTTATCCATTTGTATCCCAGCAGTGACCCCTGCACATAGCACAGAATTGGACCTTGTTTTCATTCTGTCTGATGATCTCTACCTTAGGATAGGATTGTTCAGTCAATTGCCATATAATGTCACTATTGATGTAGTTCGATTTATGTCTGCCCTTTTACACTCTTTTATTTTCTTATGTCTTTTTTTCCCTGTGTTCCTCTTCAGGGTATTATTTATTTTAACTGGTCATTGAGCCCAGTGGTGCTGTAACACTGAACTACATTCCCTGTCCCCTTTAAGTTGTATTTTGAGAGGGTGCAGCTATGTTTCAGAGGCTGGCCTAGAATTTTTGACCCTCCTGGCATGGTTTGCACCACCATCCCAGGATACTGCTCTAGTTTTGTTTTGTTGTTGTTGTTTTCTAAGAAAGAATGCATTCAGTAATTTTTTTTCAGTTTTTTAATGTATTAGCCTAGAGATATGATTAAGTGTGAGAAATATGCTCCCTTGGCCAAACCCAAAGATGGCCTTGTTAGAGACCTGGCACTGTAAAACCACAACACAAGGAAAAGACCACAGCCTCCAATTTGTATGAAATTAAAGCAAACTTATATTTATGTTCCCAGGAGCTGGCCATGTCTGTCTCTCCCCAACCCCAGGCTAAAGATACACCAGCTCTCTAGGAACACAATTTTATAGCACAAAAGTTGTAAAACGGGATGTCTTGAGAACTTACAGGTCACAGGATTGGACAAGCCTAATACAAAGGTAGATACTAATTTAATAATCAACATGTCTTAACATTTCAACGTAGGGAATAAATTCAGATCCCAACTTCAGAATATATGATTTGCCACTGAGGTTTCACAGAGATTTGGTATTTGTTCAGGAGGACGCAGGCTTTTTGAAGAACCACAAAGATTCTAGAGAGGATTGTTATCTGGTCAGGGAAAGCCAGGCATAGGTGAGTAGAAGCCCTGGGTAGGGATTCCAAACAAGTTTAGAAATTGCAGTAATTTATAGAAAAACAGAAATTAACTTTTCCTGAGTTGATGATGAGATGGCTCCTAATCTTAAAATGGAATTAGGCTGGGGTCATCAGAGTTTTATTCTCAAATTTATTACATTTATGCTCCCACCCACGTTATTTGTACCACAATAAAAAGGGGCTGGGAGTGTTCCTCAGGATTACTATGCTCCTGCCATGGATTCAATGCCCAGCCCAGAGGGTGAAAAAAAAAACATCTGGATTTGTGTCCTCAGCCTTCAAAAGGTATGTGGCCACTATTCCACATTTGTGAAAATATGACTGTGCATTTTTTATCCCCACCCCCACCCCTGACATTGTCCGTGTGACATTCCTAGGTAGAATGAATTGGGCCAGTGTGCAGGATGTGAAAGACTTCACCAAGTCCAAGTTAAGAGAAAAGAATACAATTGTATTTACTTTCCAGGAAGGGGTAGATACTGAAGCCAGAAATAGACAGGCAGTCCTGACAGATAGGTAAATAGAATCAGGTCAGATCAGGAGGCCAATTTTGAGTGAGTCTGGCAAGTCGGAGACTGTCCCTGAGGGATTGAAATGTAAATTGCTTCAGTCTTTCCTCCACCCTGATGAAGAACCTGCCCTTGTTCCAACCTGTGGCCAGGGTAGCCTCTCCCAGGAATTCCCCCTCCCTACAGGGAGCTGTAAGGTTGTTCCTGTGTCCTTGTCTACTCCACCCTGCCCTTCCTCCTTCAGCCCACCTTTGGGCCAATCCACAGAGCAGTCCTGGGTCCACTGAAGTATGCAGAAAGGAGAAAGATAAGCAGAAAAGGAATGGAGAACAAAGAAATCCCAGGACTCATTAAAAGACAAAACACCTGGTTTCTGGGGAAACCAGGTACCAGCTGTGGCCTCCTTCTCCCTTGTGGGAAAAGTCTATGTTACTTCTTTTTAAATAAACCTCCCCAGTGACCAGCGGTATCAACACCGCAGGCCATATGTGCCCCAAGTGGGGTTTTACACGCAGGCTTTATGGGCCCAGCTGAGCAGGGTTATTGTTTCTTTCTGGTGTAACTATCAGTTGAAACCCAGGAAGTGAGAGCCCTGGGTCAGCATCTAGGGATATGGTGCTTACCAGGCAGGAGCAGGTGGGCTTGTGGCTTTTCTTGAAAATGTTGGTGCCTCTGAACCACTGACAAGGGAGGGGGACGCTTCCTGAGAGGTCAATTCCGGCCAGCCTGTGCAGTGGAGTGAAGTGTGTCAAGAGGGCACGTGACCATGAGCTCACAGACATTTTATGAGACCCACAGATGCCTGAAGCCACAGATGACACCAAACCTACATACAGTTTTCCCTCTACACACATGCCTATGACTGATTACCCTTTCTATAAAACCTGAGAGTCCTAGACAGCACTGAAGAGAGGGCTAAGGACATGGTGCCCTTGTGTTCCTGGTGTAGCTTCACTGATCAAAGTTCCTTTCCTGCTTTTCATCATGACCTTTTCTGTTTGGATTTTGGGTAAAAAGATGACCTGATGTGTGGGGTCACCAGAGTCAGGTCGCTTCCTACAACTCCCCTAATAGTGGAATGTAGAATATAGACATTAAGCACAAGGCAGCCATTTTATTTCCAGTGCACATTCCTGCCTTAGAGGATCGACTCCCCTTTCCTTTTTCCCCTGTTCCGCTGGGGAGAGAACACTGGGCCAAATCACCAACACCAATTACTTTCTTCCTAGCTCAGACTATATCCCCAAGAGTTCAGTGCCAAGAGGTGATAAGAATTACTGAAAAAAATTGTCAAACTGTTTTTATTTTTAGATATCACACGTGTGTGATATATGTGATATCTTTTAATATTGTTTCAAAGATTTTGAGACTATGTCTTGCTAAGTTGCCTGAGGTCGCACCAGATGATACTATATATGTACGTACGTATCTTTTTCTTTAAGGCAATGTGGAATAATCCCTTTGGGGCTTGACCTCTGAGCTACATCCCCAACCCTCTTTATTTTATTTTTAGCTAGTCTCTCCCTGTTTGTGAAGCCAGATTTAAAGAAACAATTTCTCTCAATTGCCCATTTTTTCCACTAAAGACCTTAGCAAACAAATGATATTTTATGACTCTGGTCTCATAATTAAAAATAACTTTTTCCAGGTTATAAATAATATGATATTTTCTGTCTCCTCGTATATCTTATGACTCTTAGATACGTTGTGAAAAAATTTAAAAATGTGAGAAGTTTTGAATATAATTACCAGGGTCATAGAATTGAGGGCAAAAGAAAATAAAGATTACTATCATCATCATCATCACCACCACCACCACCACCACCACCACCATCATATCTGAGGTGCATAAGCCCTGATCCCATCCCTACCCCTTTTTATTTATTTCTTTGTTTTTTTTTGTTTTAATTTTGATTGAAGCATTTTAAAAATTCTTTCCAAGGGCCTCAGTATGTTGGTGAGGCTGGGTTTGAACTTGTGATTCTCATTCTATAGCCACTGGGATTACAGATGTGCTATCATGCCTAGCTCCTAGATGTTTCTTGAAACTTTGATGTAAATCAATATATGCCTGGTTTTTGTAGAGTTTCCAAGTCTTAATTGATTCAGAGGCAAGAATTCCTTTTTACTGTGTTTATGTATACTAATGCCCTTAAACCTCTAAGATTCTAGAATGATTCTGAGCATCACAAAGACATTAATTCACAGCTTATACTCCAAATTTTTATATTTCCAGTTGGACTAAACTGAAGTCCATTTTGAAAAATTTTATTTTAGATAATTTTTGTTGAAAAGAGGGTGGGAGAATTGTTTTAATATTTCAGGGAAAAAACTATTCATTTGTATTAAGATCTTATGATAAAATGAAATGTAAGTCATCAATATGAGTATTACAGAAATTTTTTAACAAACATTTTTTTGTTCCCTCTGTGCACCAGACACTAGATAATCAACTTTGCAGAGTCACAGAGACTATGGAACGTGCCCTGGTGCTCATGTGAGTGTTCTCTAGAGCACCAAGTGAAACTACAAAAGCAAACACCTGAGAGGGCTGAGTTGTGCCACCCACACATGCACACTCATACCCACGTGAACACGCATGTACAGGGTCAAGTCACCCTTTCTCTACATATTCTCCCAAGTGCAGTTCTTTCATCCTCTCTGTGTAATGCAACTATTGATTTCTTTGATTTTTGCACAACATTGCTGCCCACTATTTTTTTTTTCTCAAAAATCAATTATTACGTCATGACTTCTCAACTTATTCTTTTGTTTCTTTCTAAAGTTTGGTTACACATTGTGTATGTGAGTTGAGGCCTGTGCACTCCAGCATTCTGTGCAGGTTGGCTAAATATCTCTTTTTTTTCCTCCTTTGATCCCTTGTTTCCTTCAGATTTCACGCAGGAGTTCTCCACTACTGAGCTTCCCCCTAGCCCTTTTATTGTTATTTTTTGAGATGGGGTGATGCTGGCCTCAAATTTGTGGTCACCCTGCCTCAGCCTCCTAGCAGCTGGGACCATAGAGATGTGCCCTTTTGTGCCCTGCTACTGGCCTCTTCCTTTTCCTTGGTGCCTTATTGTCCTGTTGATGACTCTGGGACCACCACTCTGTCACTTGTGTTTGTTCTAAGTCTCATGTGTTGTGGTGTATGTAGGCACATTTAAGGGCATTATAAAAGTTGTAATTTGTATGTATTGTTTGGAGAGGCATCTTCTCAAAATATACTTTGCCCTGTACTTAATTGAGTTGCTTTCTACTTCTACTCATTCCCTGTTGCCAGGGAACCAATCTTGCCTTGTGCCTGCTAGACAGGTGCTCTAGCACTGAGCACTCCCCTAGCTCAGGTGGTGAGTTTGCTGCTGCTGTGTGTGTGGACCCCACTGATGACCACGTCAGTAGATGCAACGCTGCAGGTTTTCCTCCATGTTTTCATCTGGTCCCTTTCTTCTTGAACATCTTTAACAGCTGCTGAGAGCCATTGTCAAGTAGGAATGACACATGGCAATTTCTTTGTCAGCCTACCCAATGTTGCTCAGAGGAAGGACTCTCCATATTGGACCCAGGTCATTTGCAGTGACATTGCATGTAAGGTGATCTTGTTCAAAGACCAGGGCAGATCCGGGTTTAGGGCGGATCAGGGTTTAGGGCTCTCCTTGGGTTTAGGGCGGTTCCAGGTTTAAGGTGTACCCTGCTGGGAATAGGGCGTATCCTGCTCCCTCAGGCGTGCCCGCTCCTGGAGTTCCCCTTGAGTTCTCCGGGATTCAGAGAGTATTTGGGATTTTGCCCCAGAACGTGTTTGTAGAGGGCCGGTGTGATTTCAGGAATAAAGAATTGCTGTTTGAATCTACAAAGCTGTGAGTGGCTTGTGATTTTGGGCCCAACCAGACTGCGGCAAACAGCAGGAAATTTTAACCACTGACATCCAATTTAGCTTTTATCACCATGATTAATACTTAGGTGGAATATGCTGGAAAACCCAGGCTGGACTTCTCTCTGTGTTTGGGGAACCTCAGTAGCCCTGGAACCATCCTGTGATGATTTTCTTCATACACAGCATGTGATCAAAACTAGGTAAAAAGAGCCCCAGTTAAATGTCCCAATGTATTAGTGCCCCCTTCTGCACCTAAGAATCTTAAGTAAGCTTCTCCAGAGACCCTCACCATTATTTTCTTTAAAACAAATATCAGAAAAAAGTTTTGCAAAGAACTCAATATGCGTTAGAATGAAGATGTAAAGATGCTACTTCTTCTTTTCTAGTAAAGCTTGGAAGACACGTGAATAATCTCAAAAATGATTAAAAATTCACTTTCTTGAACAACAAACAAAATTTTATGTAGACTCCTACAAAAATAAAAAATAAAAAAAAAACCCTCCACCCCCCTCCCTGGGTGTAAAGATGATGAAATTCCAACATCAAGGTACAGAAAATTTTAGGTGATACCCTTCTGAGCCCTGCTGTCAATGAGTCTGCTCCCTGAATCTTCCCCAGGCATCCAGCCTCATACACCCCACATCACTAATAGAGCCTCAACTGGCAAAAAATTTTACATGGTAGCCCAGAATTTTTCTTTTAACATTAACAGCAGGGTCTCTGATGGGATTCTGGAGCACTAGTTTCAAGGCTCCCAGACACTTTAGAGCTTCCTTACCAGCAGTCATGACCCATTTGAAGTCCACAGTGGGTGTAGCATCCTGGAGGTGGTCAGCCTTCATGAAGGCAATACCCCTCTTGTCCCTACAGCCAATAAATTTCCAGGATCCAGCTTTCCAGTGCTTGCTCTGTACTGCAAGGGGTTTGCATGTTTATATAAACTTCTGGGTGTTCTTGCTGTGCTATGCTGGGGTCATTGTGCCCAAGAGGCCTGGACACTGCTGGTCCTGGGGTCTATTAATGACTATGGAGCAGGAGGCACTTGCATGGATGCCCAATTATTCCTGGGTCTGATGAACATCCTGGGCCATGACCACCCAGTCGTGCCTGAATCTGCTCTTCACTGTCGCCTTCTCCCCTGCACTGCCTGAGCTCAGAGTCCCCTCAGTTCTCCACACTCACATTCCTCTTTCCTGATGGCCTTGGTGGGCACCAGGAAACATATCCCCTCTTAGCCTCATGGGCTCCTTCCAGACCCCTCTCTGCATAGGTCAGCATGGTGTATGCTGCAGGTTTGGCATCTCCTCCTGATGTGGAGTCTTGGTACACTGGGCCCCAGGGTCAACCTGGTCTGTGCCACAGGGTGGACAATTCCCCCTGTCCTGTGGAACCCTGGTATACTCTGCCTGTACCCTGGGTATCCTGCCAGGAAGAGAGACGGGCTCCAGCAGAAAACCTGATCTGCTGTGATATTTTGATTTAAGGACCTCCATTGACCTGTCCTGTGCCCACCCTAGGGAAGAGTATGCAGGGCACCCTGGATGTATTATGCTCCCTGGATTATGCTCCCAGGGAGAACTGTGTTTGTGTCATTTGTGATTGGCTGTGATTTATAATTTGCTTTTACTTGTAGTCTGAGGTAAACACAAATTCATTCAGCCAAAAGTGAGTTGACCAAATGGGAAAAGGGGTTGAGACAGATTTTTTTTCTTGGAGAGCATATTTCTTTCTTTCTTTCTTTTTTTTTAAATTAATTTTTATTGTAGGTTGTTCAAAACATTACATAGTTCTTGATATATCATATTTCACACTTTGATTCAAGTGGGATATGAACTTCCATTTTTACCCCGTATACAGATTGCAGAATCACATCAGTTGCACAACCATTGATTTACATATTGCCATTCTGGTGTCTGTTGTATTCTGCTGCCTTTCCTATCCTCTACTATCCCCCCTCCCGCCTCCCCTCCCCTCTTCTCTCTCTACCCCCTCTACTGTAATTTATTTCTCCTCCTTATATTTTTTCCCCTTTCCCCTCACTTCCTCTTGTATGTAATTTTGTATTCCCCTGAGGGTCTCCTTCCATTTACATGCAATTTCCCTTCTCTCTCCCTTTCCCTCCCACCTCTCATCCCTGTTTAATGTTAATCTTCTTCTCATGCTCTTCGTCCCTACTCTATTCTTAGTTACTCTCCTTATATCAAAGAAGACATTTGGCATTTGTTTTTAAGGGATTGGCTAGCTTCACTTAGCATAATCTGCTCTAATGCCATCCATTTCCCTCCAAATTCTATGATTTTGTCATTTTTTAATGCAGAGTAATACTCCATTGTGTATAAATGCCACATTTTTTTTATCCATTCGTCTATTGAAGGGCATCTAGGTTGGTTCCACAGTCTTGCTATTGTGAATTGTGCTGCTATGAACATGGATGTAGCAGTGTCCCTATAGTGTGCTCTTTTTAGGTCTTTAGGGAATAGAGAGAGTAGGGGAATAGCTGGATCAAATGGTAGTTCCATTCCGAGCTTTCCAAGAAATCTCCATACTGCTTTCCAAATTGGCCGCACCATATTTCTTGATATTGTAAGTGCTGCTGGGATTGAGACTGCATGATTTGGAGGGAGTATAAGAAAAGCAAAGCAAGTAAAAACATTGTGACATGAGCTTCTGAAAAGGTACTTTCAGCTGCTTCAATGGATAAAAATGAAAGTGGACCATTGATCTCAATTTGATGTGTTTTTACATAAGTAAAAAGGTCCTCCCATATTGAAACAAATTCATAATAGTTAAGGCTGCTTCCTTGTGAGGTGCAGACTCTGTTTTATTAATATAACATTATAGGGCTGGGGATGTGGCTCAAGCGGTAGCGCGCTTGCCTGGCGTGTGTGCGGCCCGGGTTCGATCCTCAGCACCACATACAAACAAAGATGTTGTGTCCGCCAAAAACTAAAAAAAATATAACATTATAGATAGGTGTTACAATTTTAGAAGTGTGGAACACAGGTAATAAAGCAGATGCTGTGGTGGCATTTTTGACACCTAAGAAAACATATCTGATTTATGTGTCATTCATTATCTCTCTTCCCTCTCTTTTTCCAAAATTTTAAATCAGAATAATTATGTCCATCTCATGGTAGGTGAGTCATTGACAGTCCTACAGAAAAAGAAAATGATAGATATTATTGTAGTATTATTTGGTTGTAAACAGTGTGTTTTTACTTGCTAATAACTAAGTTACTGAAGCATCATGATACATGAGGTTATCAATCTGATCTTTTTTCATGTTGATTTGAAATTACATTTAAAAAATAATTTACTTTTCTCAATTTTTTTCTTTTACTAATTATCAAAATTCATGTTATCATAAAATATCAATTGCTTCATAAATACTCAGAATTTTACCTAAATTATTTTACAATAGAATTGTCTATCCAAATTTGAAATAACTGAAGTTCATTAAAAGTTTTGGCTTTTACATTAAGGTAAAGATATATATATATAGTGCATAATTTTGTGCTATTAAGAGCATTCACATTGATGAATGACCATCCCTGCCATGCATCTTCAGAGGTTTTTAATCTGTCCAAAGTAAAACTCATGAAACACTCTCTCCCCTTCCCTTAGTCCCAGGGAACTTTCTCTCCAATTCCTGTCGCTAGTTCATGACTGGCTTCTGTCATGAAGTATAATCTCTTCAATGTTCATTGTTATTGTGGCCTTTGTCTCTGTGTACATTTTTGTCTCCACAGTTAGTTTACCATTGTGTATATGTATCACATTTTGTCATTCACCTCAGGATGGATGTGGCACACAGATAACTGTTTTACCTTTATTTATTTATTATTAGAATTTGTGTGTGTGTGTGTGTGTGTGTGTGTGTGTGTGTGTGTGTACGCACTCCACTGGTGAAAATATAAATTATTTATTAAGTCAAGGATTATTGTTTTGAGGAATCACTATACTGCTCAACACATTGGCATCACGATTTCAAATTTCCAAAAAACCCAGCAAAGCTTCAAGTTCTACACACATTTTGTCATTTATTTTTGAATAAATTTTTTTCTTGGGGATGTGAAATGTTTTCTCATTGTGAATTTGATCGTCATTTCACTGATGAGTACGGGTGCAGGACATGTTTTAATCTGTTTCTTATGCATTTGGATATCCTCTTTGGAGAAATTTAGTCTTCAAGTTCTTTGTTCATTTTCTAGTAGCTCTTTCTCTTTCATGTGTGCACACATAATACCACTTGTGTGGATGTTAATGTTTCATGATATGAGCTTTCCTCAAGTCTAGTGAACTTTGGCTCTAATATAATATATAAGCCTAAAAAGCACAGAATTATTGGTGGTACTTCTCAAAATTGTCCATTGATGAACTTCATCAAGACTGGAATCTTCTATACTCTTCTGATCTGCATATTCTCAGGATGACAGCTCCTCCTTCCACTTCCACAAGATCCGAATGACAGACCTTGTGTTCAAATTCATTTTTTGAAGAGTTCATAAAGCTATGAGTTTGGTGCATAAGCATCCCAGAAGTACAGAGACATACCACAAATGCTGTTTGTGAAGAGTTTGGGCACAGCTGGGAAGCTGCAGTGAACATAGGAATAGATGTCAGATATGGAAATGACATTCTACTGAACTCTGGAGATTGGATGAAAACCAAAAAGAGACTGTGTGGAGGTGAATAGTGAAAATTTAGAGTATGAATTTCTGTGACTTCGTATGTGAGGTCTTGGCAATAAGAATTCACTGTGAATTTTAGAACAACAACAACAAAAAACGATGTTCCCTGAATTAAGATATGCCGCACCTGGGAATGTTATACAAAAAACATTAAAGAAGATTAAAAAAAAACCCAACATTTTCTTACATTACATAATAAAACATAGAAATTTTGGAAGTAAGCCATAAAAATAAATATAGAAGAAATAAATGATGCTGTGATGATTTTAAAACATTTTGTAATATGGACCTCTATTGAATAAATTTAAATGAATTTTCTATGCCTATATTCTGGAAAAATAATTCCTTATGCTAACTTTTAAATGCATTAGTGGATACAAGACTTTCATATCCTACTGAAGTTGTAACAAATGTTATGGTTTACTAAATTTCCAAGTTTCTTAGAAAACATTTTGGTCATAATTAGTCTCAGAAAAATATTAATTTTTAAAGAAGAACATGAGATTTCTTTTTGACAAGTAAAAAAACCTGGTACTTAATTTAAGATGCACATATTTAATGAATAACATACATCCTGATTGCAGAAAGAAATTTTCCAAATTGACTTAATAATCATTATTCAACACACTGATTCTTGTTTCTCATACCAAAGTGAACCCTAATAAAGCTCTGTGGGAAATTATGATCAAGTGTCCATTGATTTTATCTTGTTGGAATTTTTTCCATCATAGAGAGTTAGGCTTGTTGGGCACAGTGTCACACACTTATAACTCCAGTGGACCAGGAAGCTGAGGGAGGAGGATGACAAACTTTTCCTCATCACCTTAGTGAGGCCTTAAACAACATAGCCAGACCCAGTGTCAAAATAAAAATTAAAAGTTCTGGGAATGTTGCTCAGTGGTTGTGCACCCCTGGGCTTAATCCCCAGTACCAAATAATAAAAAATATAAAATGGATTTAGTCTTTCCTCTTCATTTGCATTGCTCTCATCTTCCTAATGGCTCTAATTGACAGCCTGTCCATGATCCTTCTCACCCTCCTGGAAATCCTCCTCCACAAGTTCCTCTATTTCCTGCTTAGTTGGCTGTCCCTCATTGATGTAATTTACATCTCCTCACGTGTCCCTAAGATGGCGTTTGCTTTCCTAGTTCAGTAAATGTGAAATTCAGAGTTGCTCCTTTCTTTCTTTAATAAGTGGAGATACACTATTCCTTATATCTGTGTTATTTGTTGGTTTGTTTGTTTTGGTACTGGGGATGGAACTCAGGGGCAGTTGTCCACTGAGCCACAACCCCAGCCCAATTTTATCTTTTAATGAGAGACAGAGTCTCAGTGAGTTTCTAAGTGCTCACTTTTGCCGAGGCTGACTGTGAACTTGTGATACTCCTGTCTCAGCAATATAGAATATAAATACACATTTCAGGTCTGTACAAAATTGTCTTATAAACATGTGTAATTTGAAATAAGACTTTAATTGTGTATTGTCCACTACATATAAATGTGTGTATTTTCTGCTAATGTACTATCATAGAGGATATTTTTTTTTCTTTCTCTTTCTGAAACAAGATTGGAAATTTTCTACCTGGATTGGCATTCAGCATAACAATTTCAATATATTCAATTTGTCTTCTAATATTGTTAATTTATTTTTATGTACATCCAAAACAGGAAAAGAAATTTTGTTGAGTAATGGATCTAATCAAAAGCAGTACATTTGTGTTTTCTTCCCCACATTGTATAATTTAATCATTATCAATTATCTTTCTTTTAATTTAGAGAAATCATTACAGAATTCAGCAGAGAACTCATTAGAAATATTAAACTCTTCATTTTTGATGTCATATTTCAAACTAATGTTTTTTTGTGAAGGCTGAATGCTAAGCAAATGAACATCAATGAGGACTCAGAGTTGCCAACAGAGTTCAAGGGTGAGGGCAGGTAAGATATAATATGGACAGGCCAGGGTTCAGTCTGATGAGCCACATTAGATACATAGAGGGCCTACTACCATCCTCCCCATGCTCAGCACAAAATCCAGTAACATTCCGCATATCCACTGCTTCTTGCATATCCACACTGTATGTCAAATGACGCTTTACATTCTACCTCCCACTTCTCATACATTTACTGAAATGAGTGAGGAAAAGTGAGCACTTATACACTAAAATTTTCAGTCACACTTAGCACATTTTACAAGATCATCTTAAAAATATTTAATTTGAGAAAAAAAAGATTATTTTACCAAGGTTTTCTAGAATATTTCTAACTAGAAAAGGTTTGGTATAAATTTCTGATGAATCGTTGAAAAATAAAAATTTTATTATGCAAAATTCAAAATTCTCCAAAAGTAATTTATATTCTAATAATATGTAATTCTTTTTATAAATGAAATTCATATCATGCAGGTTTTTAAACTTCAAAAAGAAGCAACACACACACACACATATTGATATTTGGCAGTATTGAGTATCCAAACCACAGATGTGCACCTATGAGGCAAATTTTTCACCTCTAAGGTATACTCTTGGATGAAAATTTAAATACAAACTCATCAACAGTATTCATAGATTCTCACAGAGAAGTGTTCAGGAACTAGAGAGAAAACCAGCTTCTCACAAGTCTATTCTCACCTCTTGCACTGTTTTACACCGAAGAGAGGACTTTCCCAAATAAAACCAGACAATGGCTCGCATTTACCAGCAAGGCCTTTAAGGATTTCTGTGCAGAGAGGAATATTAAACATACCAGTGATATTCCTTACAGCTCTCAGCAGCAAGGAATAGTGAAAAGAGCCCACAAAGAGCTGAAGGCTGCCATATGAAAACAAAAGGAGGGAGACAGCACCTCCTCTCCGTCTCCCCATGGTATTCTTAAGACTATCCTCTTTACTCTGAATTTCTTAACAGTGCCTAAAAGTGATGACTTCCCACCTAGCTTCAAACATTGGCCTCTTGATAGGGCCTTCTCATTAACCCTTAGTACAATATAAAGACTCCTTTACCAATCAGTGGTAGGAGCCTTCACCACTCATGAAGTTAGATAGGGGGTTTGCTTGTGTCTCCCCAGAAAAAAATCCACAGCAAATCTGGGCCCCAGCCTGGCATATCTGACCCTAGATGCCTACCCAACATGATGGCCTGCTGCACAATATAAGAAGAGAGGATGCAAAAATGCAAGAGGGCATAAGGACCCCAGAAAGAGAACTATCACAGGATCACATGGGGGGATATAAAAGGACTAATTCACCAGGCCAAAAATATTGGAGAAAGCTGGGGTCATGGGGTCATTCTCCTGGGCAAGCCTTTTTTCTACTTTTATGCAGATCTGTAACCATGGAGAGTGCCATGGCCCAGGTAAATTGGGCCCCAGTCACTAGACCACCCCTTTTTGCTGTGGCTAATTGGGAAGGGGCTTTACCTAAGCTCTTTCTCTAAAAACTCCAAGCTTATTAACCCTGAGTTATCCATCCAGGAGGTGACTGTAACCTGGAATGCCAGCATTTCCAAACCTACTCTGCCCATTTGTATCTCTGTAGTAGACAAAGAAACCTATAATCCAATCGGAAGGGCTAAATCATCACAGTGAGGAAATATTCAAAAACACAAACTATAATCAGAAAAAAGTGAAAATAGAGGAAAAATTGATAAAGGAGATTGAACACTGAACAATAATATTAGTAGAAAACAGAGGAAATAAATTATTAATGGAATCAGTTCAAAGTGTTTACCATCTGAAATCAGGCATGACAACATTAAAGGACTTCTGAGACCATGGCAAGGTTGTCAAGATATTTTACTATTCATAATATGCAAGGAAAGACAATTTCTTCATGAGATTGTTGAGAGGCAAAAGTACCACAGGTACTGTGGATTTCAGGTTCTCACCAATAAACTGGAAGGATCAGGGAATTTTCAAAATAGAATATTGAAGCTAACTAGAATGTCATTTACACAGAGCCTAAAATAAATATTTTTAAAGCCTCTAAGTTTAAGTTCCCAGGACATTTTTCAAAATTATTTATTCATTCTGCTTTGTTATATATCACAGCAGAATGTATTTCAGTTCCTAGTACACATAGAGTACAATTTTTTATGACTCTGGTTGTACATAAAGTAGTGTCACACCATTTGTGTCTTTATACATGTCCTTAGGGTAATGATGCCCATTTCATTTCACCATTTTTTTTACCCCCATGCCCCTCCATTTCCTTGTATCTCCTTTGCCCTATCTAAAGTTCTGCCATTCCTCCCATGCTCTCCACCATCCCCATTGTGGATCAGCATCCTTATATAAGAAAAATAATCTGACTTTTGTTTTTTGGGAAATTGGCTTACTTCATTTAGCATAATATTCTCCATCTGCACCCGTCTATCTGCAAATGTCCTAATTTTATTCTCTTTTTATGCTGAATAATATTCCATTGTGTATATATACCACAGTTTCTTAATCCACTCATCTATTGAAGAGCAACTAGCCTGGTTTCACAAATTAGCTCTTATAAATTTTGCTGCTATAAACATTGATATGGCTGTGTCACTCTAATATAATGTTTTAAAATCCTTTGTGTATAAACCCAGGAGTGGAATAGCTGGGTCAAATGGTGGTTCCATTCCCAGTTTGACAAGGAATCTCCATAGAGTTTTCCATATTGGTTGCCCCAACCTGTTCTCCCTCCGGCAATATATGAGTGTCTCATTTTCCCCAGATCCTTGCCAGCACATAATGTGTTTTGTGTTTTTAAAAGCTGCCATTTTGACTGGAGTGAAAGAAAATTTTAAACTAATTTTGATCTCTAAGAATCTTTTAAAAATAAGCTGTGTTTCTCTAGAAAGAGAATAGTGAAGGAAGAAGATGTGAGCTAAAGGGACTCGGTGTCCACCAGGAGCCAGACAGGGCTGGGACCTGATTGGCTGCGCCTTTTATGTGAAGGGGCACCAAGGCAGAGCAGGCTTCTTAGACAGACATTATTCCAGGCTAGGGTACGTCCTGATGGGTGGCTTTTCCTTTCTGAGGTGAAGATCGTCAGGCAGTAGCTGCTCTCTGGATGTTACACTCTCAGGTCTCATTGTAGTGAAATGTGTCTGTGTGGGATCTAATTGGAGGCCACATTCTCTCTTCTCTGTAGAAGAACAGGATATTTTCCACCCACACATGGGCCACCGCCCCTAGTCCTGTTCACCTCCTGATGACACATGGCTGACTCCCGCTGTTGTCCTAAGTCATCTCTCTATGATCCTTGTCCCTCCTGTGGAACATGCATTTCCTGACCCTGATCTTTGTGCCAGAGGGCGCCTGAGCCTGCCAAGGGGGAGGGGTCTGCTGTGGTTTGAGGTCCAGTGGTCCAGCTTGACCCGCCTTTGCTCTTTTTTTTTTAAAGAGAGAGCAAGAGAGAGAGAGAGAGAGAGAGAGGGAGAGAGAGAGAGAATTTTTAAAATATTTATTTTTTAGTTATCAGCGGACACAACATCTTTGTTTGTATGTGGTGCTGAGGATCCATCCTGGGCTGCATGCATGCCAGGCAAGTGCGCTACCCCTTGAGCCACATCCCCAACCCCCGCCTTTGCTCTTTGTTTTCTGAAGAGTCCCTTGGGAGACCCTCATCCTTACAACCAATTCAGAGCCCTGGTTCCACAAGGTGATGGGCAGAGGCCAGCAGGCCATGGAGGAGCATCAGTGGTTGCTGAGCCCTTTCTCAAGTAGCTGGGCATCCTGCACAACCTGTGGCAGACATTGCTGCAGCCTTGCCATGGCCCTTTCACCCTGCGCAGGTACAACACAGAAGACCAAGGGCAGTGACCAACTGTGTGGAAAGAGCTGGAGCTTGGTCCAAACAGCTCCTTACTCTGTCCTCAGGCATTCTTTGCATGATGACGAGTGATTCCCCACATCAGCACTTAAAGTCACAATGCACAAACCACACTGAATGAAATGCACCCTCAGGGGCCACTCTGAGCACCCAGCAAAGAGACCAGAACTTCCTGCAATTAGAGGCTGAGACAAGACTCTAATCAAGCCTAGAGGAGACCACTCTTCAAACAGAAGGAGCTTCCAAATTGCACAGACTTGAAAGAGTAGAAGAGGAAAGCCCCACAGGACCAAGGTGACTCTGATAAGACATGGCACGTGACAAGAAATCAAATCCTTGCTTATGGCTTTCAGAAGCAACAAAGGCTCCACCCTCTGAACCCCATCCCTTCCCCAAAGCCCTTAATTCTTAACACCATCACCTTTGGGGTAAAGATTTCCATATAAGAATTTTGGGGGGAGTCCCATACTCAGGTCATTGCAGTGGTCAGAGGGCTGGTGTGTCACTGTATTAGTCTTCCTGGACTGCTGTAACAAAACAGCCAAGCCGGGGCTTGTAGAACACAGAACCTGACTGCTTATCAATGACCTCATGTCAGTCACCACCTGTAGCCACCTCCACATTTGCCTGATGGCCAAATCCAACTTCAATTCAGTGGATCTTGGGATAAAAAAGAAATGGCAGCTGGTCACCCCTAGGAGCCCTACTTCCTTACCAACTCCCATGCTTTGTGGACCAGAAAGCCAGCATATTGGCCAGTTCTTTCCCCTGTCACCAGCCCACCTCATCACTTCTAAGATCTTCAGCATCCTCTGGGCTGGGTCATCCCCTCCAGGTCCAACCACACACTTGACACTGTTGGCTTTGTAGCCCAAGTCCCCACAGAGGCTCCAAGTTCTTACCCCATAAGTGTCAAGGTATCAATTCTGCAAATGTATCAACAAAACTATATTTTAAAAATTATTATTATTATTATTATTATTATTATTATTATTAATAGAGGTAGTATTACCAGGGATTGAACCAAGGGCGCTTTAGCACTGAGCTGCATACGCATTTTTAGATTTATTTTGAGACAGACTCTAAGTTGTTTAGGGCCTTGCTAAGTTGCTGAGCCTGACTCCCAAGTTGCAATCCTCTTTCTTCAGCCTCCTGAGTCACTAGAATTATCGGTGTGCACCACTACACCTGACTTCAACATGATTATTGACATTGTGCATTAAAATAGGCTGGAAATCATAATGTAGAGCTTATGTTTTATTACATTATGATTTAACTGTTATTAGATAACAATGTTCTCTGTTTTGTGCTGTTTTGAACTTTCTCACCTTCTCCTATCTAAGCAACCTCCCTTAAGTACTTCTCCACAAGAAAGCAGCTCCCTCTGACCCTAGAGCATTTGTAACCCAGGATAATGCTCAGTACATTTGATAGTCTACCTAGCAGCACCCAACATACTTACTTACTGAGGTTCTATGACATCTCTGCTCAGAGGAACCAAGGTCTCCTTGATAAACATAGTCTTGTCTGCCGCAGTGGTGTACGCCTATAATCCGAGCTGCTTGGGAGGCTGTGACAGGCAGATTGTAATTTGGAGGCCAGTCTCAGCAATTTAGTGAGGCTCTGAACAACTCAGCAAAACCTTGTCTCTATGTACGATATTAAAAAGGCTGGGCATGTTACTCTGTGGTTTAGCACACTGAGTTGAATCTCTAGTACCAAAAAACACAAATAAATTTAAAAAATTGAATAAAAATGAAGTGGAAACAACCCATACAATGCACTGGGCTGTTAATCTAGGATGTTCGCAGGTGAGATTTGTGAAATGCATTCTGAACGTACAGTATTTGGGATTTCTGGATGTAACCCCATCTGTAAGTCCAGCGCCTATGGAAACGTGAATATTCAAATTTCCAAATTAAAACAAAGACCTTTTCTCCACCTCCAGCACCCTCTTGTGATTCCAACTCTGAATTGAGGCGGGTGAGCCTCCTGCATGCATTTTCAATCAATACTCATTCCCCAAGGATTTAGGGGAGCCTGGCAATACAGGAAGCTCTAGTTTTCTTTGGTAAAAATACAGAACTGATTTGGAATAGTGAAAACAGATTATCTGTCACAGCAGAAGAACCAGGGTCCTGCTGAGAGCACCATCACACAGGTCTCCAGTAAGAAGACACTTGGCCTCGGGTTTCTTTGGCTTAGCATGCAGATACCCCAGGCCCTGAGTGCATCCATGGAGGCTGGAGTCCAGCACCCTAGAGATTGCAAAGGCGGAGCCTGGTGGAGCAGAACACTCACTGATTCTCTGAGGCGGGTTATGCTATCCCAAGACTCTTGGTGGTGAGAAACTGATGTGACTCCATTTTTTAAAAAAAAATAGCCTCTACCTCAGAGCAGGACCTGTCCAAGGGAGGGGTGACTCTTGATCTTGGAAAACCCACAGAGCATTCCTAGGCAGGGAGAGAGCTATGTGCTGAGTTGTTTGTCTATTAATAATAGAGATCTGCAGTGCCAGGTGTCTCTGACTCAGCAATGCTACTTCCTGGAAAGACCAAACCGTGTTTTTGGCCTACACCTTGACCCTGAGACCCATAGAAAACCACTAGCAACTGCCAATCAGCAAAATACAGGGAAAATAACTGGAATGCCAGGTGACCCCCCTCCCCCAGTAGTCTCAGTGATCCAAAACATGTAAGGAAACCATGTAGTTTGGCGGGGCACACTCTTGCAACTCCTCTTGGCCCCACCTCTTGAACTCACCAATCACCCCTACTCAACTTGTTCTGGCCAGGGAATGTGCTAATCAATGTTAAGGGTTGTTGTTTGATTTTCCCATGGTGTGAAATGATTTGTGTGTGATTTTGTGACACGTAGAGTATCTCCCCAAAAACCTATAAAATCTCACTGAACAAAAAACCAGGACTCACTCCCTGGGACGGCTGTCTTGGAAATGGTTGTGAGTCCAGGCTCGAGCTTGCAGTAAAGACTCCTGTGTGATTGCATCAGATTCGGCTCGTGGAGGTGTATGGGGTCCCAGGAATCTGGTATAACAGTGGGAATAAAAAATGGTCCCCTCCACCGTACTCAAGCCCCACCCAGTTAAAAAGCTCCAGAAGCCACAAACTCACTAGGCCGCCAGAAAGGAGAACCTGTCCCCAAGGGCACCGCCCAGGTCAGAGTTTACAGGTTAATTGGATTTAGCCAGCAGGGCGGGCGGGACCAGGACTGAGATGCCAGCAGAGGTTGGGGTGGATTGTGGACCCTGGTTGGGGGACAAGATCCTGCAGCAGCGCAACCGGAGCCTTGGGATCCCCAGAGCAGAGGGGCGCTTGGCAACTCAGGCCTCACTCAGGCTGGGGGAGGGGTCTAGCGACGGCCCCTGGGGATGAAGTGGTGGTGTCCTGAGACCCAGAATCACCTAAACACAGCCCCAGGCGCCTTCTCCGCTTGGCCAGGAGAGCAGTGCTGGGGTGGGGCACAGATGGAGGTGGAGGGCCAAGCAGGAGGAGGGGGCTCAGCCCGAGCAGAAGGGGGAACTGGGTCGAGCTGCGGAAACTGCGCCTGAGGGTATGTTCTTTCTAGGGCTTGTGGCTTTGCTTGAAAATGTTGGTGCATCTGAAACCTTGACATGGAAACAATACACTGGAGGGGACTTCCTCCTGAGAGACAAAATGAGGTCAGTCTGTGCAGTAGAGGGACATGTGTCAATGGGGCAAGTGAGTGTGAGCTCACAGACATGAGACCCACAGATGCCTGAAGCCTAAATTCTAGAGATGATACTAAATCCTACATACACTTTTTCCCTTTATTTACATGCCTATGATTATCCTTCTACAAAACCTCAAAGTCCTTGTCAGCACCTGAAGACAGCATAAGGACAGGGTTTCCTTGGCTTCCTGGTGTAGCTGCACTGGTCAAAGTTTCTTTCCTGCTTTGCATCATGACCTTTTCTGTTTGATATTGGGGCAAACACCTGACCAGACCTGTGGGATCCCCAGAGTCAGGTCTCTGCATGAGACTTCCTAACAGTCGAAGTAGAACATCTACACTAAGCACGAGGCACCCATTTTATTTCCACCGCACATTGCTGCCCTAGAGGACTGCCTTCCTTCCTCCCCCACCCTCTCTGCTGGGGATGGAACCCTGAGCATCAGAGCCAACCCCAAATTCTTCCTTTCATAGCTCAGGCTGCCTCCTCAAAGCAACAGAGGCCAGGAGGTGATGAGAATTACTAAAATAGTTTTCAACTTGTTCTCATTTGTAGATAGTATGTATGGGTCATACATATGATATCTTTAAATAGTGTTTCAAAAATGTGGAGACTGTGTCTTTCTACGTTGCTTGAGGTCGCATCAGCTGGACCAAACAATATATATGTTCTATAGTTCTTTCTTTTTCTTTGAGGTACTGGGGAATAAACCCAGTGGGGCTTGACCTGGACCTCTGAGCTACAACCCCACCTTTTTCATTTTATTTTAAGAGAAGGTCTCACTGACCTTGGGCTCCTCCAGCCTCAGCCTCCCCCAGAAGCTATGGTTTGTTTTTGTGTTGAGGTTAAACCCAGGGCCCCACCATGCTGGGAGAGCACTCTATGGCTGTTGCACACATACAGCAGAGCCACATGGCACCTCCATCCCAGAGGCTAACCCAAGGCTTCCCACCTGGATTAGTTCCCAGCACAGCGGGGAAGCTCCGCCTGAAAAGGGCTGGTGCCAAGAATCTGCCATTAACCCAATTTCAGCCAGTGATTGGATGACGTTAGCTGTCAGTCACGATGCAGAGGCGGGTCTGGCGGCCATCCATCCGGGATGCTGGGGGGAACTGTCCAATCAGTGCGCAGAGGGAGGGGAAGGGCGGGCTTCTGCAATCTCTCGGGCTTTTCTTCCTCAGCGACTGGGCTACTCCTTCTCTGGCGCCTGAGTTCTCTCCTCAGTGAACCAGGTGATTCTCGCTCCCTGTGAACCCCAGGATCTTGGGTAATTGGAGGTTCCTCAGAGAACCCCGGTTCACCACGGAAGCCAAAAATGGTGAGTATGTGACCAGGGCTGAAGGTGCCGGGTGAGCACCTGCCTTGGGGCCCAGCACGCGGGTGAGCTAACAGAGGGTGGTGGAGTCCGCTTTGGCGGGTGGCCCTGTCCCCTGGTTCCCTGGGTTTGGAAGGGCGGCTCAGGTCCCTGGTGTCCCCTTTGCTCCCTACTGGTGGCCCACACCGACTCTTCCCAACGTGGAGGAAGCAGGGCCACAAATGCACCTTCCTTCTCCCAGGGGAGCTCCTCCGGAGGCTGCTGTTTGTCCTCCAAATTGCAGGCGCCTCCTGCCTTCTAAAACCCACCTTCCCCCCACCTCACAGCTCGGCCAGACGTTCGTTCTTCCCACTCGGTTCAAATGGACACCTTCTGCTAATTTTCATTATCACTTAGTGAAATATTGGAAAGAATCTTCCTTCCTTCCTCCCTCCGTCCCTCCCTCCCTCCCTTTCTCCCTCCCTCCGCAGCCTTAACTTGTGATCCTCCTGCTTCAGCCTCCCACATATCTGGAATGACAGCCTGTGCCACTGTCCTGGCAAGAAGGACAATTTTGAAAGCATTTGTTTTCTATTTGTGAATATTATACTTGAGGGGAAAGAATAATCACTTAACACTTCCTTGTGTTTGGTCCAAATAACTGCCTTAAAGGGAATAAGGAGGTTGTTTATAGATCCCAGGGATATGGAATCGTGGGCTTCATCAATAGAGTATAACTGCTCCCTTTTCTGATAGTCCATGATGTAGAGTCACCCCAGTCATGTAGTCACGTAAGCACACAGGGTAATAATGATGCAGGAACAAAGGAGGCAAGGCACTGAAGATAGCCAGAAACAGTTTTATCTGGCTGCAGCCAGTCTCAGAGGGCCCAGCTTTTGCTGTAATCAATCAATCAATCAATGCCCTGAACCCTGAGTTCAGGTGGTTTTAGGATTTTATACTCATCATGTAAGAGGAGTTGCTCAGAAGTTCACATTGTAATACTGAGACTCTCAAATAACTCTCAGACCACACAGTCTCATTCCAGTTAAGCCTTAATTGCTGGCTCTTGGCAGACACTCTGCTTTCAAAAGAATGAGATGGTCAGAGTGGTGCCCCTGCCTTCAGTTGGCTCCATATTTAAGCACAAAACCACAAAAGGGACATTTGGGGTTCAGGCAATGCAAGCAAGGCTGAAAGTTGTGGCCAGTTAGTCTCCAGTTGGCACCATAGATCATTCTGTGTTCTTGGGGGATTTTCATGAATAAAAGAATACAAACTTCCCCAGTCATAACTTTTTTGTGTGTCATGGCTAAGTTCAGAAAATGGAGTCACCATAGTCAAGTTGTCACATCACACACATAAAAGCAGCTTTTTCTTTCTCTGTTCTGACCAAGATAACCCTTCAAGGACAGTACCTGATAAGGGGAGAGCTTCTTCTCCCCTTTCTTTTCTCCCTCACCAGCTGTTTCCGTGAAGCCTAGTTGGTAAGTTCTTTGTGAAGCCAAGCTCAAGGCCAGAGGCCTTGTTTGCACATTTCTACAAACTACTATACTGGATACAAGTGTGTAAAAAACTAGTAAGGGGAGTTCGAGTCCAGCACTTGGAGTGCTAATTTTCTTCAGACTAGTGGCCCAGTCAAATTGGGCAACAGAAAAATAGGAAGTTTGTCTACACTGAACTTTTTTGTGGACACTGTTTTGTTGACAGTCCTAAAATTAGCCATGGTGAAGATTTCTGGAGAAACCCAGTTAACATTTTCTGTGAAAAAGGGAATGCCACTACAATAATGTCTGATTCATTTACTGTCCTTCATCCCCAGCTCTTTTCAATATGATTTTCAGAAAGGATCTGGGTAATTTGCCCAGCCTGGCCTGAAAGTTGTGATCCTGCTGCCTCAGCTTCCAAAGCTGTTGAGATTAAAGGCATTTACAACCCCAGCTACAGAAAATAGTTTATTTTAACCCAAATATTAATGACTATACTAAGGTACATGGATTCATATTACCCTGAATGATGTGTGTGTCCCTCCCTGGAAGAGATTACATAATTACAAAATTCTTTCTTTCTTTCTTTCTTTCTTTCTTTCTTTCTTTCTTTCTTTCTTTCTTTCTTTCTTTCTTCTTTTCTTTTTTTTTTAATATACCAGGGATTGAGCACAGGGACACTTAAACACTGAGCTACATCCCCAGCCTTTTTTATATTGTATTTTCACATATGATCTCACTAAGTTCCTTATGGTCTCACTAAGTTGCTGAGGCTGCCTTTGAATTTAGCAATCCTCCTACCTTAGCCTCTCAAGCTGCTGGGATTACAGTTGTGTGCCACTGTGTCTGGCCTACATGAACTTTTATAAAAGAAACTGTGTATCACTGAATTAACCAATTGCATTGGTAGGAACATCAGATTGTTGGGGTACAGAAAAAAATAACGAAAATTTCTTCTGTATGTCTGTTATTGCATTCTGAGCTTTGGTAGATTTTGG
Source organism: Callospermophilus lateralis (assembly GCF_048772815.1). NCBI lineage: Eukaryota > Metazoa > Chordata > Mammalia > Rodentia > Sciuridae > Callospermophilus > Callospermophilus lateralis. The sequence goes on along the minus strand of NC_135326.1, from coordinate 11,330,399 downwards.
AGACGTCTGGTAAGGTTAGTGGTACATTCTGAGAAATTTTGAGATTGTGGTCTGATACTGAAATTAAATTAAATTAAGATGATTGGCTATTGAAGGGCTTAAGATAGCCAAAGATAATTTTGTTCTGTTCTCCATACAGAACCTGGTCTTTCTACCCTCATGGTGGTCTAGTTAGCTAAAATCAAGTACTCTGAAGGTTCTTTGATGTAGACGCAACTGTATAGAGAACTTGAGTTCACAGCTATAAAAATCTTGTGCTTCTCCTTTTACCTTCCTTAGGTGTAGACACCATATCAGATTTCTTGGGCAGAGTTTCCCTTTGGACACTTCACAGGGTCCCATGTCCTCAGCCACTATCCTCTCCTGGAGCTGCCACAAAGTGCCCACAGCTGCCCTGTGCCCTGCAGGGTGAACAGAACTTCAGGCCCTGGGCCAGCTCCTCCTAGGGGACAGCCTGAAATGTCGGGTGCTCCCTGAGTCCCTGCTAGTGCATCTATAATGTTGTCTTTTTTAATATGTTCTTGACTTGGAATCTTACTGCACTTGGACATTTCAAACTGGCTTCTCTCTCTTACCAGTCTGCCTTTAAGGGTGCTGTATCTTTCCAGAGTGCAGAGGTCATTTTCTGGGTGATGTTCTTTGGTGTGGGTATACTGCAGCTTGTCCGTTCAGTATTGCAAGGTGCATCTTCCTGTGTCTAGCTTTGGCCAGTTCTGGATATGGCTGCTGTGTCACTGTAGTGAGGGTTCCTGTGCCAATAATTTCCCAACCATTTGCATAGACACCTGGAGTGTGATGACTTAATTGTACAGTTTTTTACATTTATGAATATGAGCATCATTCATAGTTTTGTTTTCTATTTAACACTTTTCTTTATCTATTTAATTTGGATAATATGGTAACTTATGCCTCAGAAAGAATTAGGAGGTGTTAACTCAGCTTCTATGTTCTGGAAAAAAAAGTAGAAAATTGGTGGCAGTTCTTAAGTGTCTCATGGAAGCCTGTTTGAGATGTCAGGCCCTTGCCTTGCCTTTTTGGGTAGTAATTAGTTATTGAGTCTATTTTTCTCAGTAGCCATGGGCTTATCTGTTTTGTGTATTTCCCCTTGTGTGTAACTTGTATGAGATTGTCTCTCTCAAAGAAATGGTCCAGTTTTTGCAAGTTGTCTAATTTGTATCAAGCATGTTTATGATAATCTTGAAGTCCCAATGCATTGTTGACAATGATACTTTTAAATGTGTTACTAGGTTTTCAGTCTTCTTTGCTTTTTTCTTTAATGTTATTGTATATTTTACACTTTTTTTCTTTTTATGTGTCAGTGAGGATTGAACCCAGTTTCTCCCAAGCAGTAGGCAAGCACTCTTCCACTGAGCCATAACCCCAGTCCCTGTTCTTTGTATTCTTAGCCTTATGTCAGTTTATCAGTGATGCTGATGTTCATGAAGAGCTTGATATTGTAGACTGCAGATTTCCTGGTTGTGGTTTTAACCACACCTTCACTTACCTTCCTGTGGTTAATTTCGGTTTACCTTGCTCTTCTTTCTCTGTTTTTCTGAAGTGGCAGTTTCAATGATTGTTTTTAGCTCTTCTTTTCTGAAATGTGTGTTGGATGAACAACGAACATTTTCTGTATTAGAAAGCAATACAGCACCACCTCTGGTGTTCTCTAAGAATTTCCTATGATGGCCTTTTACATTTTTTTTTAAATGGTCACCTTTTCTCTTGAGTCCCCTCTTTGTCCTGTGTCTGTTTAGAGTCTTGTGTTTCACGTCCCCTTCCCTGGAGGCTTTTCATCTGCTTCTGATCTGATTTCTGCTTTAGCTCTCATGTTCTTTGAGCATACATGTGATTTCACTGGAGGTGTACTTGTAGGGGTGTGGTTTATGTCTTGTGCAGTGTTGCTGTGACCTTGAGACCTCAGTGTGCTTCCCATTTGCTTGAAGACCCATGAAACCCTCCTGCCTGCATTATTGTCCTGACAGAGTTGGGCTGATGTCTCTGAGTGTAATTGTGGATTCCTCATTGTTTTGGGGTACTTCTGTATGTTTTCAGTCCTTGAGTATGGTTCTGTGTCAGTGGCAGGGACATTTTCTTTTTGCCTTTCCGTCACTGTGCAGACATCATAACATGCTTCAGTTGTGAATGGTGGCCTTTTTCACACCTAGATTGTGTGGGGTAGTTCAGGATTCTGGGCTGCAAATTTGTTACTTTACCACATTCTGGAAGAGCTTTTGCTTTACTTTTGTTTGCACCACCTTTGCTACAGGCACCATGAATTTCTTTCACAACAGACAACCATTGCACATGTGGCCCAACCTTGATCAAAATGTCCTTGAGCGGAGTATTGGTATGTGTCTCATGACTGTACATTATGGTAGTGAACTGGCTGCTGTTAAGAACAGTTTGACAATCATTGGACACTTATTTTTACTATGAGACTTAGAAATGTAGTGCCTGCTGTTTATTAAAAAATTTTTTTGAGAGATATAAAACTTTGTAAGATTGTTGTTTGGACAAGGTGACATTTTTGGGTCATTGAGTTATTTCTAAGACACGTGCCATCATTGCGCTTACCCCATTCTGCTTTGACAGTAACCACAGGAAATTATCAAATTGTTGTGTTTATTAATAAATAAATTAATTAATAAATTAATAAAATAGAGAACTTTTGTTTGTTTTTGTCACTTAATAGTAAGCTAGTTGACTAAATTTGTTCTGGAGGAAAGCACTTGCAAAGTTCTAATTGTTCTCTGTATAATCACACAGGATGAACTCAATCTCCAGTTACCACATTGTGACAACCTGTGTGAAAGGTTGTCTAAATGTTGTCTATGAAGGAATCTCCTTATTGACCCCATTCCCAGAGGGCATGGGTGTGGGCTGGTTCTAGGCATTTCTTTAAGTCTGGAATGATAGACTTTCAGAGGAAACAAGACATCAGTAAATACCATGTTGTCTATATTAAACTTGTAGGTACAGGGAGTCAGTGTAGTTTGCAGAATCTCTCTCAAAAGCTTAGTTTTATGATTCCTGCTATTTCCTACTCATCACCTTTCTTTTCTAAAGATAAGCACTATCAGAATTGCGTATATTAGCTCTGTACCACGCAGGATGTTTCTAAGACATGTAATAGAGGTGCAACCAATAAAGAAGTTAGGAGTGATCTGGAAGCCTGTCTCACTTCCTGTGAACTCACCAAAGGAAGGGTATAAAGCACTAAAAAAGAATGTTTGCCTTCTGAATAGCCAATTTTTAGTGTTGGTATGGGTGTAAAAAATTGAGTACAGTAATGATTTGATGGATCAAATCATGGAATTAATTAAGAGGTCAGGGAATCATGTGAACATCATACATGTTGAGTATTGATTTCTCATGCTGTCAATCTCTCCTGGCCTCCACTATACATTTGTGGGACATTTCAGATCTCAGTGACCTTGGAGGATGTGGCGGTGAACTTCACCCAGGAGGAGTGGGCTTTTCTGGATCCTTTCCAGAAAAACCTTTACAAAGATGTGATGCTGGAGGTCCTCAGAAACCTGGCTTCTATAGGTAATGATGATGTTTTTAAAATTAATCAAATAGAGAATTCATGTTTATTTTGGTCATTTATGTAGAAGGTGAAAAGGGAATAAGTTGGTGAACTATTGCAGCATAAATGGCACCTAGGATTTGGCAAAACATTTCTAGCTCCTCAATATTCATAAAGTTTGTTCTGTTCTCTCATTTAAGGAAACAGGTGGGAAGACAAGACCACTGAATATCAGATTGAAAACTCTGGGAGCAATGTAAGGTAACTGTACTCACAAGAGGAATTCGTGAGGGAATCTGAGAACTGTCATATAATTTTTAAAGCAAACCAACTGAAAAAGTATGCATAATATAAAATGTATTTATTCTTATAATATATTTTACCAGAAATATATACTTAGCTGTAACCGATATTCAGTCTTTTCAACGTATTTGAAATGCAAAAAGTACTATAAAATTGCATATGTGAATATCACTATTTGGATAATAGCCATAGAGAAGCTGTGTTACAAAGGATTGTTTCCTTTCAATCTCTTTATTTTCAGGCAAGTGAACAAGTCAGAAAACCTAGCCTTTACCTGATATTGGTAGTAATGTAAGGATCTATAAATACATACAAAATTGTGAATGAATCAAGCATTGGTTATGTGCTGGTCACTTCTTCTTCTTTAAAGAAGTCATATGATAAACTCAAAGGCACAGAATAGTGTGGGAAAACCTTCAAATTGATTCCAATTCTTAATTGAACAAAGAAAAATTTTAATAGAGTAAATCCATGTCACTTCATTATGTGTGCAAAAGACTTCATATGACCTTCATTCCCTCATAGGCAGATCACATCATACTCTGGACACAAATACTACAAGCATGAGGAATGTGAAGAGAAGCCATGTGAATTGAAACAATATTGGAAATCTCTGGATTCTCTCAAAAGTGTTCACACACAAATGTTAATACAGACGGTAGATGGATCTTATGAAAATACAGTATGTGGGAAAGTCATCAGTTGTTCCAATGACATTGAAAGACATGAAGAAACTCATAGTGGGGGGCAATCCAATGAATATCAACAATGTGATGAAGCCTCTTCTTATCCCACCGGTGTTCAAAGACACATGATAACACACAGTGGAGGTAAACTTTTTCAATGGGACATATGTGGGAAAGCCTTTCATTTCTCCTCTTTATTTAGAAGACATGAAGGAACTCATTCTGGAAAGAAACTGTATGAATGTCAACAAGGTGTTCAGACCTGTATTTCACACACAAGTCTTCAAAGGCACTGGATCACACACACAGGGGATGCACATTTCAAATGTAAGATATGTGAGAAAGACTTTGATTATCCCAGTTTACTTCAAATACATCAGAGAATTCATACTGGGGAGAAGCCCTATGCATGTAAGCAGTGTGGCAAAGTCTTTTCTACATCCAGTCACCTTCACAGACATGGAATAATACATACTGGAGAGAAGCCCTATGCATGTAGGCAGTGTGGCAAAGCCTTTTCTACATCCAGTTCCCGTCATGTTCATGAAAGAATGCACACTGGAGAGAAGCCCTATGAATGTAAGCAGTGTGGCAAAGCCTTTGCTACATCCAGTTCCCTTCAGGTTCATGGAAGAAGGCATACTGGAGTGAAGCCCTATGAATGTAAGCAGTGTGGAAAAGCCTTTGCTAGGTCCTGTGACCTTCACAGACATAGAATAATACATACTGGAGAGAAGCCCTATGCATGTAAGCACTGTGGCAAAGCCTTTGCTAGATCCAGTCACCTTCACTCACATGAAAAAACTCATACTGGACAGAAGCCTTATGATTGTAAGCAGTGTGGCAAAGCCTTTTCTACATTGAGTTACCTTCAGATTCATGGAAGAATGCACACTGGAGAGAAGCCCTATGAATGTAAGCAGTGTAGCAAAACCTTTGCTAGATCCTCTAGGCTACACAGACATTTAAGAATACATACCAGAGAAAAGACCTATGAATGGCAACAATGAGGAAAAGCTTTTGCAGCATCCTGTCTGCTTCATACACATTAAAGAACAGATACTGGGCTAGGGATGTGGCTCAAGCGGTAGCGCGCTCACCTGGCATGCGAGTGGCCGGGGTTCCATCCTCAGCACCACATACAAACAAAGATGTTGTATCCACTGAAAACTAGAGAATAAATATTAAAATTCTCCCTCTCTCAAAAAAAGAACAGATCCTGCAGAGAAATTGTATGCATGAAAACAATTGGTAGACTTTTCTGTTATTACAATTACACTCATATACATGTAGAACGTTATTGGAGAAAAATCCTTTTGATGTAAAATCTGGTAAATCAATATTTCATGTCATCCTCAAAGACAAGAAAATCCTCACACTGCTGAAAATTGTGTGTGTGTGTGTGTGTGTGTGTGTGTGTGTGTGTGTGTGAGACAAAGACAGAGAGAGAGAGAGAGAGAGACTGGGGATTATGATGTCTGGTTGTGCTCTACACTGAGCTACATTCCAGTTAGTTTTAATTTTTAGACAGGGACTTTCGAATTTCTTAGGGTCTTCCTAAGTTGCTGAGGCTAGCCTCCAACATGGATCCTTCAGAATCCACCTCTCAAGTCTCAGTAATTAAAGGCAAACACCACCACATCCAACTGAATAATTCTTTAAATGTAAAAAATATCACAAATCATTCCATTTTCCCTGTTGTCTTCAAAGCCATTTTATTCACATTGAAAAAAAATACTCTGTAGGGGATTTTCTACATCCTGTCAACTTCCTATCCAGCCCTGTTTTCATTTTTATATATGAAAACCCTCACAGAGAGAAGCCCTGTGAGTGTGAGAAATGTGGGAAATCTTCTAGTTTTCTCAGTATTTTACTAAGGACTGGGAAGATTCTTTTGGAATAAAAAGTATAAATCCTATGCAAGTAAGAAATAAAAAGGGTTCAGCTGTTCTAGTTTTGTTCAGTTGTATGAAAGGACGCATAGTGTAGAAAATAGTGAGGATAAGCCATGTGGGGCAGTATTCAGCTTTCAGACTTTTCCTCAAAGATGTAGAGAATTCACATCTGGGAAGATCCTTTTACTCTCTTTAAAAATTGTAGTAAGACTTTCAACTTTCCAGGTCCCTTTGAACAGCATTTAAGAAATCACACTAGAGAAAAGCCCTGTACATAGAAATGTGGTAGGACCTTTGCTTGTTTCAGATCCATTTGAACTTGTTCAGACTTGAGGAAATTTTTATTTTTTTTCATTTTATTTATTTCTTTTGAGAAAACCACTGTAGGTGTGAGAAAAAGTGTGTGCCCTCATTTCTTTTTGTTATCTATTCAGAGGTAACAAAAATGCACGCTGGGTTGGAGAGGAGCATTGCATCAGCATGAAGATTTGAAAGCAACAAGTTTTTCTGGGTTAAATCTCTCTTATTGTTAGATTCCATTTTCCTGTATTTTAAGTATTTTGTGTCTCATGTTTCATTACATATTGTGTATGTTAGTTTAGGCCTCTCCACTCCAGCCTTTGGTACAGATTGGTGAAATGTTTATTCTGAACTTCTTTCCTCTCTTTCTTTGTTCAGATTTCACCCAGGAGTGCTCCACCACTGAGTTTGTCCACAGTGTTTTTAATTGTTATTTTTTGAGATGGGGTGAGGCTGGGAGCTGGGACCATAGGGATGTGTCTGTTTACCCTGCAGCTGGCCTCTTTCTTTTCACTGATTGCTTATTGATCTTTTGATGACTCTGGGACCCCACTCTTGTCACTTGTGCTTGTTCTAAGTCTCATGTATTGTGCTATATGTAGGCACATTAAAAGCACTATGATATCATGTCATTTGTGTATATTATTTGGAGAGGCACTTTCTCAAAACATATTTTGCCCTATGCTTGAGTTGCTTTCTCTTTTCTTTTCCCAGTTCTGTGGACACAATCCTGCCTTGTGCATGCTAGGCAGGCATCCTAGCACTGAGCACTCCTGTAGCTAAGGTAATGAGTTTGCTGTTGCTGTGTGTGTGGACCCCACTGATTACCATATCAGCAGATGCAGCTCTGCAGCTGTTTCTTCAACAATTGGAGATGGTCTCTTTCTTCTTAAAGATCTTTTGTACCAGTGAATTTTTTAAAAAACTTCATCCAACTTAACTTTTCTCCCCATGAATAATACTTAGGTGGAATATTCCAGAAAACCCAGGCTTGATTTCTCTCTATGTTTAGAGTAGTTCAGTAGCCCTGGGAAAATGAGTGCTGATTTTCTTAATACACACCACATGACCAATGGCTTGGTAAGGAATATTACAGTCTGATATCCTAATATAGTTGCCCTCCTTTCTCCACCAAAGAATCTTAAATAAGGTTCTTGAGAGATCTTCACCATAATCTTTCAACAGAATATCAGGAAAACAATTTTGCAAAGATCTCAATGTGGGTTATAATACAGACTTCTGTTTTTGTGTTAAAGCTTAGAAGAACTCTGAACAATCTTACAATTTGTACACAAACACTTTCTGTGAACTAAACAAAACAAAACAAAAAACACCTTTATGTATACCCCTACAAAAAATATAAACTTCCATCCCTGTCACACTGGGTGTAAATGAAGATCAATGAAATTCTAAGCAGTGATCTAAGTTTTTAGGTGATATCCCTTAGAACTCTGCATCTAATAGTCTGCCCCTGGAACATTCCTTGGGTGTCTAGCCTCATGTGCCCTACATCACTGATGGAGCTACAGCCTCCAACCAGGTGATGTTGTGCAGTACATGATGTGGAGAGGGCTATTTCTGCTCAGGCTAAAGAATTCAATGACCTGTCCTAAGGACTCAAAGCATCCTGAACAAAACCTCACCCACAACCTATTCAGGAATCCTGGATCTTCTGTTATCATTGTTAATAGTTCCTTACATACTTGTGTTCAAATTTTTAAGGTAACCAACATGCCAACGATAGGATGATTGTCACTGCTATCTCTCTTGCTGGCCTTTTGCTGTGTCTCAGTGTTCATTTGGAAAGGAAGGCCAAAGGAGTGTGCTGTGACACTTCTGTTTTTAATAAATACAGCTTAAGCCATCCAGAATTACTGTAAACTGTCTTTCCACCTACTGAGACAGTGTGGCAATTTCCTAGTTTTACATCTTTGATTTAGTAGGAATATTGCATACTGGTGTATGAGTACTTGATGCAATCTGGACTTCTTTGTAATAAATTCATTTGCCAAAGGCAGAAGTTGCAGGCTTGCTCCTGGGCAGTGTGAGGAACTGGAGTGAATGCAACTGTCCTAGGGTGCCGGCATTCTTTGTAGGAATTCAGTCTTGGTGAGTACATCAGTGCATTAATCAGACTCCTAGGAGGGCTATAGAATCTTCTGACAGGATCTGCCTACCCCTTTTGTTAATAGTGATGGCATGTGGACTGGCATGTGGATGGCCACCTTATGATCGGTTTGGGTTTTTAGGAGAGCAAGTAGTGAGAATATATAATGATTAAATGACAATTAAAATATTCTGTGTCATACTGAAGACATGATTTGGGGCCAAACACGATAACAAGTCACCTCTTGGACCTTGAATCACATATTTTCCCTTCATATATGCACTTTGTCACAAACTTTTGTAGTGTGATGCTTATGTGAAACAAACTGAGATGAATATGGAGAGGTTTATTTAATGGTACAGTATACTAGAAATTTTAAAGACTTGCAGCAGACTTAAATTCCACACCTGTTAAAATTTTATGAAAGACCTGAAATCCTCAAAATTCTTGTGATTCCCCCGGTTCTGTGGTATACACCTGAAATTGCAGTTGCTCAAGATTCTTAGGCAGGAGGATTTTGCTTTCTTTTCATTTTTTTTAAAGAGAGAATTATTACTTATTTTTTTAGTTTTCGGTGGACACAACATCTTCAATTTATTTTTATGTTGTGCTGAGGATTGAATCCAGTGCCCTATGCATGCCAGGTGAGCACACTACAATTTGAGGCCATGTCCCTAGCCCATTTATTCATTTTTTAAAAAATTATTTCTTACTTGTCAGTGAACATTTACTTATTTAATTATATGTCATCCTAAGAATCAAACCCAGTGCCTCACACATGCTAGGCATGTTGTCAACTACTGAACCATAATCTTAGCCCAAGTGTTGTGATTTGTAAGGTGACTTACCTGGATTACAAAGAGTAAAGAACTCAGTGTGATGCTGTCTCTAAAAACCTAACTCAAATAATAAATTAAAAAGAAGGCTGGGAGGTGGCTCAGTGGTTGTGTCCCTGAGTTCAATTCCCAGTACCTCCAAGAAAAATACATTAGGAACCAAGATTTAATAGACTGTATTATGGATGGATGGGCTTGTCCATTATACTGTTTTCTTCTTTAGATTCTCAGGCATGGTTTGCTAATTTAGGAACTCTGTAAAATTTACCAATTCAATAAAAAGCAAGTCTATGGTTTAAAAAAAATAATATAGCATGGTCCATAAGGGGCAGCTTCCTGCTCTAGGAACCCTCAGTAATTGGTAGTCATCACAAGTGGCCATAATGTCCTTATCATAAAGAATTTGTGGAAGCTTCTGTTGTGCAGGAGTTTCTGAAGGTGCTAAAAGTGCCTGTGTTTTCAGACAGTTGGTGGAGGAATTCCATATGGAGGTCTCTGATTTATAGATGATGTCATTGGGGAGCTCAAGTGAAACTGATAAGTGAAGAACACATTGCCACATGGTCCAGTGCAGTCTAAGAGGTGTCAGATATTCTTGTCTTTAAGAAGTGTGTCAAGGACCCTTGGAGGTGGAAGTCAGCAATTTAGGATGTGCTTTTGCAAAAACGTGATGTTGTGAGTCTCTGCTCAGGTCACTTGTGAATAGCTGATGAGTAGTCTGAAAATTTATTTGGTGCTGTTATTGATAAGGGCAATTTGCATTAGAATGCTATTGAAATAGAGAAAACAGAAAATATTGGCCAAATCTGAGGCCAAAATATATACCAGTTGTTAATTAGATAGGATTAGTAATTTTCATTATATTTGGTATTGAGCATGAATACTTAGACATGGAGCCACATCAAATTAGCAGTAATGTACCCCAGGAAAAAGTTGACATAGAGAATATCTGTGTTTCTGTAGTTGGCATTTCATTGTTTCTCTGTGATTGTCAGTGACTGTGTTTAAAGATTTCAGGATGCCTAGATATAATTCTGATTTTTCAATATTTAACAAATTGGAAAATATTAGACTATTAAATATTCTGAGAAGCACATCACATTTTATTGGAAATTTTCTTTTCCATACACCTTGTTTTAACGTATCAGAAAACATATGAAGTAATTTAATTGTAAATTGATGGTGTTTACTTTATTTATTTATTTTTGTTACTTGGTATTGCTGCGACCAATGTGGCCAAAGTAGTAGGTTCTGGCAAGGCTGATGGGAGATTGGAAGAAATATAGAGTAACACACACAGAACTTGAAGATAGAACAGCTGGGATCAGGTGGAGCACTCCTCTCTAATGGAGCAGCAGGTCTAAAGTATTACACCAGCAATCTTTATTATATATATCTCATTAATCAGATTAAAGACTATGCAAGCATTATTCTTTGTATTCATGAAAGTTACACAGTTAGCAACAGTATGCAGCTATTTCCTCAGTTACATTCCACAGTTGCAATGCACAATGTTATGAGCACTATGCAGGTCTCAAGAACGTCCATCATTTAAGGTTACTAATTTCTGGGCAGATCCAGGAGCAGTAGAACTGGTGAAACATTGTGGTTGTCTTAGCCAGGAAGTTCCTTTATTCCCAGGAACTGTGTGCCTGAGAATAAGTTCAAAGCTGAGAAGACCCTCACAACAGAGTTACCCCCATGGAGAGCATTGCCATAGCAACCAGGCATCCTATACTTTTGCATAGAAACCTTCCCAGTCACTGAGCATGGAACTGCCATGAAGTCATCAGAGACCCCAATCTCAGACACTGTCTCCCAATCACTGTCACTGGTCTCCACAGGGGATTGAACCCATGTCTGCTTTACCACTGAGCTACACCCTCACCAAAATTACCTTCATTTTTTTTCCCTAGACACAGTGTTGGACTCTGTTGCCCAAGCTGACCTCACACTAATCTACAACCGGAGCAATGTGGTCTCTGAACCTTTACCCCAATGGCAGTCACATTTGCAGGAAACTCAGTTGAAGTGATTAAGTTAAAGTAAATGACAGTTTAACTTAGTTATATAAGTTGTGACTACTGTTTCCAAACCCATTCTACCAAGCCTGGTAGAAATTTTCAAGTCCCTTTTTTTATGTCTCTAGATCATAAGAAAAAATATTTTGTTTTTCAAATTTTCACAGAAGTACCAATATCACACAGACCCTAAGTACTTGGTAATGAGTGTGGGGCCCATGAGGAACTTGTTGGAATTGTGTGAATACAATCTACTTTCTGATTTGTCTTTCTATTTTCTCTCTATCACTCTCTTTTTAGTACAACGGGATCTTTCTTAAAAAAGAAATATATATAAACAGAGAATTTTTAATATTTATTTTTTAGTTTTCAGTGGACACAACATCTTTATTTTTTAATTTTTTTATGTGGTGCTGAGGATCGAACCCAGCACCCCGCACATGCCAGGTGAGCGTTCTGCTGCTTGAGACACATCTGCAGCCCAGACAAGGGGTTCTTAATCACTAGGCCACATCCCCAGATGCACTGTTATATTTCATTTAGAGACAGGGTCTTGGTGAGTTGCTTAGGCCATCGCTTAATTCCTGAGATTGTATTTGAACCCATAATCCTCCTGTCTAAGCCTCTTGGGCCAATGGAGTTACAGATGCATTCCACTGCACCTGGTGCTTTTTCTTTTTTGATACAGGGTTTCACCAAATTGCTGGGGCTGACCTCAAACCAAAGATCTTCCTGACTCAGGCTCCTGAGTCTCTAGCATTATAGATGTGAGCCACAACAACTGACTTTTTTATGCATCTGTTTATTTGTTGCAGTACTGGGGATTGGGTGGATTGCCACTGAGCTGCATCCTCTCTCAGCCTTGCTACCTGTTTCAAGGTAAGCATTATTGTTTTTACTTTTGTTGAAAAAGGACTGAATCCACATCAGAATGTAGATAGACATGAACTGAGGGCACCCCTTCCTTTTCAATTCTTGAAGGCCAAACTTTACATGGACTCACATTCAAGCCTCAGCTTGATGAATGTTTATTTCTAACTGAATTATCAGTGCTCAAGACTAGGGAGAGTTAGGATGAAGCAATATGTTTCCAGCGAAATGGTAAGAGCATCACTACTCGGTCTTTTTTTTTTTTTTTTTTTTAAATCTTATTGTATATACTGGATGTTTTAGGATAAAAAATCATCAATTCAATGAATTGTGAAAGCTATGAACTTGTTTGTAAAAGACTTTAAAAACTTCCTGATGCATTTAAATTGAAATTGTTTTAGATTTTCTCATTTCAAACATTTTCTTAATGAAAATGACACTTCTGATAAGGCACACCAAGTCTTAGTGGCACTGGGGCACACACTCTAATTCTAGCTCCTCAAGAGGCTGAGGCAGGAAGATCATGAGCAAAGGTCAGACTGGAGAAGTGAGCAAGGTTCTATGTCAAGATCAGTACAAGGGACTGAATGGTAGAGTGCTTTCCCAGCATGTGTGACACACTGGGTGTGACCTCAGCCTGGGGTGGGTTGACATGCAGAATATCTGCTAATTAAGGACACTTTAGTCTTTGTGTGTGTTTTGAGTTTAAAGATACCTAAAAATATTTCAATTTTTAAATGCTTTTTACATTTTGTACCACAAAACTTTATTCATATATTGTATATATATAAAACTTAGTATGTGTTCATGTGTATTATACAACACATATGTTTATGTAATGATACATGTCTGAGATGATAATTGGGCACACTATCATTTTAGAGGAATCCAGATGAGATGTGGCAGCAGATTTCCCTTTTCTGTGTCTTCACCTTGAATTACTCTCAGCAGTGAAATAATATGATTAAATATGGATACATGTATCCCAGGCAGGGAGCATGAGGTCATAACTACAGAGTGATTCAGCTAACCAGAATCAGGTATTTTAGTGTTAGATGTACCCCGACAATACTTGAGGGGACTATCATTATTAGTGGGGCCCAAGCATAGGAAGGCCTCCTTGCTCATTGCAGGCTCAATAAAAGAATCAGTGTGATCATTTTGATATAAATTCACAGTTGTCATAGGTGTTCCTCCTGTTTTCTTTTTTTTTGCATTTTTTAAAATTTTTTTTCATCTTTCATACATTTGATTCAAGTGAGTTATGAACTTACATTTTTACCCCAAATACAAATTGCAGAATCACATCAGTTACACATTCACAATGTTTACATAATGCCATATTAGTGACTGTTGTATTCTGCTGCCTTTTCTATCCCCTAGTATCCCCACTCCCCTCCCCTCCCATCTTCCCTCTCTACCTCATTTGTTGTTGTTCAATTCTCTCCCTTTCCCCACCCCTTTCCCCTCACAACCTCTTATATGTGATTTCGTATAATGATGAGGGTTTTTTTCCATTTCCATGCAATTTCCCTTCTCTCTCCCTTTCCCTCCCACCACTCATCTCAGTTTAATGTTAATCTTTTCCTCATGCTCTTCCCCCCTGCTCAGTTCTTAGATGCTCTCCTTAAATCAAAGAAGACATTTGGCATTTGCTTTTTAAGGATTGGCTAGCTTCACTTAGCATAATCTGCTCTAATGCCATCATTTTCCCTGCAAATTCCATGATTTTGTCATTTTTTAGTGCTGCATAATACTCCATTGTGTATAGATGCCACATTTTTTTTTATCCATTCATCTATTGAAGGGCATCTAGGTTGGTTCCACAGTCTAGCTATTTTGAATTGTGCTGCTGTGATCATTGATGTGGCAGTATCCCTATAGTATGCTCTTTTAAGGTCGTCAGGGAATAGTCCGAGGAGGGCGATAGCTGGGTCAAATGGTGGTTCCATTCCCAGCTTTCCCAGGAATCTCCATACTGCTTTCCATATTGGCTGCACCAATTTGCAGTCCCACCAGCAATGTACAAGTGTACCCTTTTCCCCACATCCTCGCCAGCACTTATTGTTATTTGACTTCATAATGGCTGCCAATCTTACTGGAGTGAGATGGTATCGTAGGGTGGTTTTGATTTGCATTTCTCTGACTGCTAGAGATGGTGAGCATTTTTTCATGTACTTATTGATTGATTGTATGTCATCCTCTGAGAAGTGTCTGTTCAGGTCCTTGGCCCATTTGTTGATTGGTTTATTTGTTATCTTATTGTTTAATTTTTTGAGTTCTTTGTATATTCTGGAAATTAGGGCTCTATCTGAAGTGTGAGGAATAAAGATTTGTTCCCAGGATGTAGGTTCCCTATTTACTTCTCTTATTGTTTCTCTTGGTGAGAAACAACTTTTTAGTTTAAGTAAGTCCCATTTGTTTATTCTTGTTATTAACTCTTGGGCTATGGGCATCCTATTAAAGAATTTGGAGCCGGATCCCAAAATATGTAGATCAGAGCCAAGTTTTTCTTCTATCAGGTACAGGGTCTCTGATTTGATATCAAGCTCTTTGATCCACTTTAAGTTAACTTTTGTGCATGGCGAGAGAAGGGGATTCAGTTTCATTTTGTTGCATGTGGATTTCCAATTTTCCCAGCACCATTTGTTGAAGATGCTATCCTTCCTCCATTGCATGCTTTTAGCCCCTTTATCAAATATAAGAAAGTTGTAATTTTGTGGATTGGTTTCTGTGTCCTCTATTCTGTACCATTGATCCACCTGCCTGTTTTGGTACCAGTACCACACTGTTTTTGTTACTATTGCTTTGTAGTACAGTTTGAACTCTGGTATTGCTATACCTCCAGATTCACACTTCCTGCTTAGAATTGCTTTTGCTATTCTGGGTTTTTTGTTATTCCATATGAATTTCATGATTGCTTTATCTATTTCTACAAGAAATGCCATTGGGATTTTGATTGGCATCGCATTAAACCTGTAGAGACTTTGGGTAATATCGCCATTTTGATGATGTTAGTTCTGCCTATCCCTGAACAGGGTACATTTTTTCATCTTCTAAGATCTTCTTCTTCTCTCTCTCTTTAGGGTTCTGTAGTTTCATTGTATAAATCTTTCACCTCTTTTGTTAGGTTGATTCCCAAGTATCTTATTTTTTTTGAGGATATTGTGAATGGAGTGGTTTTCCTCATTTCCATTTCAGAAGTTTTGTTGCTGATATACAGGAAATACTTTGATTTATGCGTGTTGATTTTATTTTTTTTTTTTATTTTTATTTTTTTTTAAAGAGAGAATTTTAATATTTATTTTTTAGTTTTTGGTGGACACAACATCTTTGTTTGTATGTGGTGCTGAGGATCGAACCCGGGCCGCTTGCATGCCAGGCGAGCGTGCTACCAGCTTGAGCCACATCCCCAGCCCACGTGTTGATTTTATATCCTGCCACTTTGCTGAATTCATTTATTAACTCTAGCAGTTTCTTTGTAGACCCTTTTGGGTCTGTTAAATATATTATCATGTCATCTGCAAATAGCGATAATTTAAGTTCTTCTTTTCCTATTTTTATGCCTTTAATTTCTTTTGTCTGCCTAATTGCTCTGGCTAGTATTTCAAGAACTAAATTGAATAGAAGTGGTGAGAGAGGGCATCCCTGTCGAGCTCCAGATTTTAGAGGGAATGCCTTCAGTTTTTCTCCATTTAGAATGATGCTAGCCTGAGGCTTAGCATATATAGCTCTTATGATGTTGAGGTAAGTTCCTGTTATCCCTAGTTTTTCTAGTGTTTTGAACATAAAGGGATGCTGTACTTTGTCGAATGTTTTTTCTGCATCTATTGAGATGATCATATGGTTCTTGTCTTTAAGTCTATTGATGTGGTGAATAACATTTATTGATTTCCATATATTGAACCAGCCTTGCATCCCAGGGATGAATCCTACTTGATCATGGTGCACAATTTTTTTGATATGCTTTTGTATTCAATTTGCCAGGATTTTATTGAGAATTTTTGCATCTAGGTTCATTAGAGATATTGGTCTGTAGTTTTCTTTCTTTGAAGTGTCTTTGTCTGGTTTCGGGATCAGGGTGATGTTGGCCTCATAGAATGAATTTGGAAGAGCTCCTTCTCTTTCTATTTCTTGAAATAGCTTGAAAAGTATTGGTATTAATTCTTCTTTGAAGGTTTTGTAGAACTCTGCTGTATACCCATCCGGTCCAGGGCTTTTCTTGGTTGGTAGTCTTTTGATGGCCTCTTCTATTTCTTCCTTTGTTATTGGTCTGTTTAAATTGTGTGTGTCTTCCTGACTCAATCTGGTTCTTTGAAAAAATAAATAAGATCAACAGACTCTTAGCCATGCTAACGAAGAGAAGAAGAGAGAGAACTCAAATTACTAACATACGGGATGAAAAAGACAATATCACAACAGACACTACAGAAATACAGAAGATAATTAGAAAGTATTTTGAAACCCTATATTCCAATAAAATAGAAGATAGTGAAGATATCGAAAAATTTCTTAAGTCCTCCTGTTTTCTAAGAAGAGAAAACATATGTTTTTACCCAGGGTATGAATGTGTGGTCACTTAGCCACTGAGCATTTTTTTATATTTTATTAAGAGACAAGGTCTTGCTGAGTTGCTTAGGGTCTCTACAAGTTGATGAGCCTTGCTTTGAACTTACATTTTGACACATCATAAATAGATATAGTATAATTTCTTATTCTTGTGGTTGCACATGGTGTAGAGTTACACCAATCCTGTTATCATATATGTTCAGAGGGTAATAGGGTCTGCTTTATGCTATTCTCAGTCCTACCCCTGTGCACCATCCCCTCCTCCCACTCCCCTCTGTCTAACACACAGTACATCTATTCTTCCCCAGGCCACCCTCTGTGCCTTACTCTGAATTAGCATCTGCACATCAGAGAAAACATTTGGCCTTTGATTTTGGGGGACTGGCTTATTTTGTGCAGCATGATATTCTCCATTTCTATCTATTTACTAGCAAAGACTATCATTTTTTTATTAACTGAGAAATATTCCATTGTGTGTGTGTATCAATTTTGTTTATTTATTTGTCTGTTAATGGCATCTAGATTTGTTCTTTTTTTAAATGCCATTGATTTACTGATAGATTATTTTAATAATACTCACTAGTCTCACATGTTGTTAAATCTTCATGACTTAAAAAATTGTTTTGTAAAAGCAAAATAAAGATTTATGAATAGATTTTTAAATTTGAAATAAGAAAACTGTATGCCACAAATTGTTCTAAAAGTTCTCTGTAGTCTCCTCACTTGAGTAGAGATTGAGAAGCTCCCAAATTCCACATACATTTGTGATAAAAACCAAAACTGTGAACCACTCTTAAAATGCATGAGAAAATTCTGTGGTTTAATGATGAACTAAATGAAATTCCATCCATTTTAGGTTTGGGAGTCATCTCGTGAAAAAGTTAAGAAAAGTTCATTTCTGTTTTTTTCTAAAAAATACTAAGATTTCTATTTGGCCTGACAACGTGTTTAAACTTGTTTGAAATTCCTGCCTGGGCTTTGAACTCACTTATGCCAGTCTGTTTTTGACAAGGTATCAACCCTCCCTAAAACCCCAGGAGCACCTCATAAATTCTGATGTTGGAATCTCAATTTACTCCCTACCTTGAAATCTTAAGCCATGTGGATTTTTAACCTGCTATCTGCCTTCGTATTATGCTTGCCAGAATTCTATTAGCTGTAAATTCCCAAGGCACTCCTCCATTTTAAATTTGGAGCTATAAAACCTTTCACCTGAAGAGCTGGGGTGCTGATCTGTATCCTAGCTTTGAAAGAGACAGCCGCTTGTGGACTGCTTTGTGTACACAATACAAGCTTTCTTCAGTTTGACTTAAAATTGGAGTTGGGGATCTTTTCATTGCATCGTGGTTCAACATTAACTCTGTGACATCAATGTTCACTAAAAAACTACAGTCATCAAGCCATGAAGCTGTAGCATGAGAAAAAATTCCTATAAATGAATGGAAAGATTTGAAGATTGGATGATGAACACATTTGTGAGTAATTCAT
This sequence comes from Callospermophilus lateralis, assembly GCF_048772815.1. Lineage (NCBI taxonomy): Eukaryota > Metazoa > Chordata > Mammalia > Rodentia > Sciuridae > Callospermophilus > Callospermophilus lateralis. Next base: position 11,311,795 of record NC_135326.1, on the reverse strand, counting down.
TTTAGTAATCGGATTGAAACCATCAATGAGGAAAGAAGTGTTTTCTCAGAGGTTTCTAGGAAAGTTAAATGTTCATCTGCAATAGGATGAACCTGGAGCCCCAGCATCAGTCACACATTAAACACACAGTCATCTATGATCAACAAATATGTGAATAGAAGTTTGCCATCTCTAGGAATTAGAGAAATACAAGTTAAAACTATACTGACTATCTCACTACAGTCCAGATGACAGTTATCAGGAACACAAAAAAATATAAATAAGAATGTGGAGGAAAAAGCAAACTCATAAATTGTTGGTCAGACTGAAAATTGGTGCCAGGACTCTGCAAAGCAGTAGGGAGATTCTTTAGAAAACTTGGAATGGAACTACCATTTGACCCAGTTATCCCATTCTCAGCTTATACCCCCCCCCCCAAATTAAAATCAGCATAGTTCAGTGATGCAGGCACATCAATATTTATAGCAACTGAATTGACAATTCCTAAAGTATGGAATCAGCCTAGATGCCCTTGAACAGAATAATGGGAACACACACACACACACACACACATTAGAATATTACTCAACTCTAAATAAGAATGAAATGTGGCCTTGACTGGTAAATGGATGAAAATGAAGACTATCATGCAAAGGGAAAGAAGCCAACCCTCAAAAACCAAAAGCTGAATGTTTCTATTTATAAGTGGATGCTGACACACAACCAGGGAAGTTGGGGACACAAAAAATAGAAGTCTACTGCTTTAGACTAAAGAGAAAGAAGGGAAGGCAGAAGGGGAAGAGTGAAGAAAGCAACCTTAATGAGTCATCAGTTTCCTATGTTTCTTTATGAATACACGTCCAAGGTAACTCCACATCATGTTCATCCACAAGACAGGGATCCTACTTAGAATAAGTTATAGCCTATTTATGCATAAAGGGTCAAAATACACTCCAATATCATGTGTATCAATAGAGAACAAATTTAAAAAGTGAAAAAAGATACACTCATGGAGCATTCAGAAATAAAAATACTGAATATACTAGAATTCTCAGGGCAAAAACAAGAGGAAATTTTGATGCTCTTGAAAGAGAATAACATGCCATGGAAATTGTATTAAACCCAATACAGAAAAATTTTATGAATACTAGTTCTTTCTTTCTTTCTTTCTTTCTTTCTTTCTTTCTTTCTTTCTTTCTTTCTTTCTTTCTTTCTTTTTCTCTCTTTTTTAATGAAGATTAAACCCATGAGCATTTAAGCACTAAGCCATATCTTCTACTATTCTTTATATTTTATTCAAAGACAGGGTCTCACGGTGTTGCTCAGGGCCTCACTAACTTGCAGAGACTGGCTTTGAACTCACAGTCTTCCTGGTCCAGCCTCCTGAGCCACTGGATTTATGGGCATGTACCACCTCACCAGTAAGAACAGAAAATTTGACATAAAGAATACCTCCTCCAATTTTTAGAAGAACATGAGAACAGTTTGTACATTTAACCATCCCAAAATGTATGTGTACATCACAATATAATATATAATTATAGTTATCATAATTATACATACAACTTTTGGGTGAAAAAATTATAATTTTTTATTTGTTTAATTAGTTGTACATGACATTAGAGTGCATATATGAACTTTGATATATCATACTTGGATGGGATATCATTTCTCATTATTCTGAGTGTACATGAAGCAGAATAATATTAGTCATGTAATCAAATATATAATACAGTAATGATGTCTGTTTCATTCTACTACTATGTTTTCTGTCCCCATATCCCTCTTCCCTTTCTCCCATCATTTCCCTCAACCTAATCTAAGGTAAAGCCATTCGGCCCTAGTGCCCCATCCCTCCTGAATTAGCATCTGCATATTAGAGAAAACATTCCTCTTTGGTTTGTGGGATTGGCATATTTCACTTAGCATGATATTCTCCAACTCCAACCGTTTACTAGAAAATGCCATAATTTTAGTCTACTTTCAACCTGACTGATATTCCATTAATTATATATACCACATTTTCTTTATCCATTCCTCTTTGGAGGGACACCTAGGTTGGTCCATAGTCTAGCTTATTGCAAATTGACCTGCTATAAACATTGTTGTGGCTGTTCAAAAGATCATACATGTGAAAATATTTCTTTTTAAAAAAAACAAGTTGCTGAGCAGGAGAAAACATTTCACATTACATATTTAATTATTTCCTAGTATCCAGACTATAAAAGGAATTCTAGTGTATCCATAATAAAATGATTGAAAAATTCAAATTGAATTCAGAATTGTGAACTCCTGAGATATTTCTGCTACTCTTTATGGTGTTTCCATGGTTTTAAAAATGCTAATTGTTAATTTTTGCAGGTTGACTGACATCTAGGAAGGCCACACAGAAGGGCAGAGCAAGAGAAGGGGACACGCAAAAGTCATATCCCAACGGGACAAGTGAGCATAGCCCGACCCACAGGGATGTAGGAAGGCTCGCCTGTGCAAGAGGACACAGTCACAGGACCCCAAAGATTGGGGCTATCATCTTGGTGACTTAGGCAACCAGATCACAGAGTGAATAATGATGATGCCACACCAATCAGAAAGGGAGACAGATAGAGTCACATGCTAGTTTGGCCTCCCACAGAATGGGTCTCACTGAGTCTGGCTGTGTTATTTTATCTCCCCTGTTTTCCCAAGGTTATCCACATGCTCTGTACAAACACCCAGCACCTCTGAAGCCTGGGGAATCTGAGGTCCCATCTCTACTCCCTGCTTAGGTGACACAGTCTAAGGTTAATATGAATGCTGAGAGCAGGGCAGCTGTGTGATCCCACAGGAGCCTGGCAGGGGGCGCCCTTCCCACACACTTCCCACTCCTCTTGCAGGATTTCTTTCTTTTTTTAGAGAGAGAGAGAGGAGAGAATTTCAATATTTATTTTTCTGCTGACACAACATCTTTGTTTGTATGTGGTGCAGAGGATCGAACCCAGGCCACACACATGCCAGGCGAGCGTGCTACCGCCTGAGCCATATCCCCAGCCCCGCAGGATTTGTTAATGCAGGAGGAATGATTGAGACTGACTCTCATTTATGCTTCCACTGCAAGTGAGGTTTCAGAACAACTCCAAAACTCTAGAGGACACATTTTAATATCATGTCCAACTACAGCATCAACTAGTTATGAAAATTACAGGTTTCCCTGGCTCATCAGAATGAGAAGATCTGGGAAAGGGCTGTCAGGGATGAGGAATGGGGACATGTGCTCTTTTCATAACCTTCCTGGGATCCCAGGAAGAGGCTCCCAGTTTTCCCATCTCATCAGAGCTGGAGGGACTCATTGGAGCTCCTTAGGCCCCAGCTTCACCTGCTGCTGAGGAAGAGGGTGCACCTGACCTTGTGTGAGGAGCTTCTTCAACTGACAGGGCTTTGACCTGCAGGCCAGGAGACTATGAGTGAGGTTGGGTGTTCACAGGGCCATCCTCAGAACCATGGGCTGGTCTCCTCACCCCCACAACTCACTGTGCTCCAGTTGTCATCATTCAACAGTGAGCACATGACCCTGTCTTGTGGAAAAGGGTCTCAAGCATCACCTGCCAACAAGTAGAAGAGGCCACAATTATTTAGCTTTAGGAAACCAGGAGGCCTGAGACTGAAGCCATCCAAGTCTCTCAGACCAAGCCCAAGGTAGGAGACAACCTTGAGCAGAGCATGGTCATTAGCACAATTCTGGTCTCTTCATCCAGAGCAGCACAGCATCACCTCATTCTCTGACCCCCCTTCACACAGAAGGAAACCAAGCCTCTTGAGACACACCCATCACAGGGGCCACAGATGGAGCCAGGATCCCTGTCCAGCTGTCTGACTTCTTAAACCCATGTGTAGTGTGAGCTTCCTCCAGATCAAGGCAATCCCCCTGCATTCAGTCTGTCTACCTTTCACTTTAAAACTAGAAAAAGTGGGCTAAGAGGATTCATCTGGGTGTTTTTCTGGCAGGCATCTAGTGTGGATGGGCTGGCACTGGGGTGGGCAGCAGAGTCTCAGTCCTCTCCTCCCACTCCAAATCCCCCTCCAGGGAAATTCCTGTGTCTAGGCTGTGGTGCTGCTCTTGGTGCCAGAGGACAGCCCCACCTCAACCCCAAGCCCTCTGTGGCTGTCCTGACATGGGAAAGCTGGTCATTTTGCAGGACTCCCGGACACCCATCTGAGTCTCACCTTCCTACTCGATTGTTTGAACAGGCCAGACCCCAAGGCTGTACGCACCCAAACAGCCAGAAAGAAGATCTGGAGCAGAGTTGGGTCTAATTCTCACTATATTGCTTGTTCTGGGCCACATGACCTGATGAAATATGGGGATGAGGGACTTAGGCAGGCCTGGAATTCTCACTGTCATGGAAACGGGTGTTGCAGAGGTCTGTGCAGAACCCCAGATCATATAGGCAACCCAGGTGGCCTAGTACCTGATCCCCAGTCCAAGACCTGTGTGTCACTCTTCCCTTGGCAGAAGCAGCCTCCAGATCTCAACCTTCACATGGGAGGACAATGTAGCACGTCTGTCATTCTGTCATTGCTTCCCCACTCATTGCCCTCCTGACTCCAGATTCTTCTGGTAGACATGAGGTCCTCTTCAGGTGCCATAGTCAGCTTGCATTTTCAGGTGACCCTGGAATGGTTCATATTGGTAAGAACGTGAAAGGAGGTAACATGTTGCTTTCATTTTCCAGGGAGGCTATGAGGGTGGATCATCTAACATTATGTGGACTCCACAGGCCTTTGCATGTCCTGGACTGTGTTTTGGGTTTCTGCAATAGCAAACCCAAACAAACACAGAACCAAATTCTAAACTCTATTTGACATCAAACTAAGGGCATACCATCTCATTAATGAAATATTTTGCTTTGTGCCAGGTGTGGTGGTGATGCCTCAATCCTAGCCACTAGGGAGGCTGAGGAAGGAGGATCAAAAGTGCACAGGCAGCCTCAGCGAAGTGTCGGAGACCAGCTCCAACAGGGGGTCTCAGGAGACGAACGGATGGTGAGGAGTCGGCGAAAGAGGGGTGGAGAAACAACACAGACACCAAAGTGCAGGTGTTGATCCCAATCTTTACTTGTGAACTTGATCATATATACTTTTCATTTTGGCAGGCTCACAGTACTTTGTGGTTACAAAACAGGAATCATTATTCAAAGAAACAAAATATTACCTAGCTACAATCAGAATAGAAGAATGTATCTTGGCTTATACATAAGCAAACATTTGTACTTTCAGTTCATGTTTTGCTTTGAGCTGTTTTTGCTTAGTTAACTTTTAATAATAATTACAAATGTCCCAAACTATTGGCCTATACCTTGACTATTCTTTCTTGACTTACTGACTGGAACCGGTGCCATGGTTATGGCAAGTGGTTGACTTGTTATTAGTTTTAATCAAACAAGAGTAAGAGCACAAACCATTGTGCACAGGAACAAGAACAAGTTGCCCAGTACTAAGCACTAATCTGTCTTCTTAACATTAATTTTTCTTCTCTAGATTTTAATTTAATTTCTCAAAAACTTCCTTGACAGGAATACAGGGAGTTTTTCATTAGACATTAACAATTTACACTCCACAGCTGAATCATTGCATTTAGAGCAAACAGATCTATTCTTTAGAAGTAGTTGTATTAATTGGGAAAGTCATGTTTTTTTCTTCATACTTAATGGTCATATGAGAAGTCACAACTATACTTATTAAAGGAATACAAAAACAAATTAGCCCATTCCCAGAAACATACTGCCCTCCTCCAGAGGATGGACGCCTTGCGCCATCCACCTCAGTAGGGCCTTGCCATTGCCTGAGTCAGGGGAGGGGCGCAGCAGCGAAGGCCAGGTGCTAAGCAACTCAGTGAGACCCAGGCTTTAAATAAAATATAAAATGGGGCTGGGGATGTGGCTCACAGATTGATGCCCCTGAGTTTATTCCTGGCACCAATGTGTCCCTCCAAAAAGAAAAGCCTACTCTTTTTTCCGATTAGCAGAATCACAGCCTCTGGGACAGTAGTCATTTTGCTGCTCCTTTGCTAGCAAACAAGTTTTTTTTTCCTTGTAATCTCACAGCTGTGTCCTCATTATTGGATTGGCATTGGGAAAGAGGATGGAGACTTCAAGAACACCTGTCTCTTGGCTGTTATCTCTCAATAAATTTTGGTTTTAAAATATTTTGCCTGATATTGGGGAGGTAGTATAGTAGAACTGTTTTCATAGTGTAGGACTCACATTCTCTTATTTTCAAATTTCTTTTATACATTTGTATCCCATCAGTGACCCCTGCACATAGCATGGAATTGGACCTTGTTTTCATTCTGTCTGCTGATCTCTACCTTAGGATAGGATTGTTCACTCCATTGCCATATAATGTCACTGTTGATGTAGTTCTATTTATGTCTGCCCTTTTACACTCTTCTCTTTTCTTATGTCTTTTTCCCCTCTATTCTTCTTCAAGGTGTTGTTTTTTAAAAACTGGTCATTGAGCTTAGGGGTGCTGTGACACTGAACTACATTCCCTGCCCCTTTTAAATTGTATTTTGAGAGAGGGTGAAGGTAAGTTGCAGAGGCTGGCCTAGAATTTTTGACCCTCCTGGCATGATTTTCAACACCATCCCAGGGTACGGCTCTATTTTTGTTGTTGTTGTTGTTTTCTAATAAATGATTTATTCAATGATTTTTTCATTTTTTAAATGTATTGGCCTAGTGATGTGTCATCATATGTAAAAAATATGCTCACTTGGCCTAACCTACAGATGGCCTTGTTAGAGACCTGGCACTCTTAAGCCACAACACAAGAAAAAGAGCACAGACTCCAATTTTGAATCAAACTAAATCAAAGTTATATTTACATATCCAAGAGCTGGCCATGTCTTCTCTCCCCAAACCCTGGGCTAGAGATACCCCAGCTCTCTAGGATCAAATTTTTATAGTACAAATGTTTGCAAAGAGGGGTGCCTTGAGAACTTACAGATACCAGGATTTGGACAAGCATAATACAAAGTCAGATAGTAGGTTAATGAACTACATGGCTTAACATTTCAAGGTAGGGAATAAATTCAGATCCCAACATTAGAATGTATGAGGTACCACTGAGGTTTCAGAGAGGGTTGTTATCTGGTCATGGGGAGCCAAGTATGGGTGACTTCAAGGCATGGGCAGGCATTCCAAGGAAGTTTAGAAATTGCAGTAATTTATAGTAAAACAAAAATTAGTTTTCATGAGTTTTGGAAAAGATGGCTCCCAATCTTAACAAGGAATTAGGCGGGGTTTCAGAGTTATATTCTCAAATCCATTATATTTATGGTTCCACGCACCTTCTTTGTACCACAATAGCAAAAGTGCTGTGGATGGAGCTCAGGGGTTCTATACCCCTGTCATGGAATCAATGCCCAGTACAGGAGTGGAGGAGCACCTAGATTTGAGTTCTCAGTCCTAGACGGGTATGTGGCCACTATTCCACACTTGTGGGAATATGACTGTTTATATGTAAGCCCCCCTCCCCATTGTCATTGATAATGTTGGTGGGAGACTGTTTTGGGGCCAGTGTGCAAGATGTGAAAGACTTCACCAATTCAAGTTAACAGTAAAAATGCAATTGTATTTACTTTCTGGGAAGGGGTAGATACTGAAGCCTTGTTAGAGACCTGGCAGTCAGTACAGACAGGTAAATAGAGTCAGGTCTGATCAAAGAGGCCAATTTTGAGTGAGTCTGGCAGGTTGGAGACTGTTCCCTGAGGGATCGAAATGTTAATTCCTCCAGAGCCCTCACTCCACCCTAATCAAGAACTGCCCTGGCTCCTTCCTGTTGCTGAGGTAGCCTCTCCCAGGAATTGCCCCTCCTTATAGAGAGCTATTAGGTTGTTAATGTGTCCTTGGCTGCTACATCCTGCCCTTCCCTTTACAGTCCCCCCTGTTTGTCACCTTTGTGCCAACTCACCAAGCATTCCTGGGCCTAGTCACCAAAGCAGGAAGGAGAAAGATAAGGGGGAAAGGAATGGAGAACAAAGGAAGCCTAGGACTCTTTAAAGGCTGAACACCTTGCTTCTGGTGATTCCAGGATACAAAGCTATGGTCCCCCCTCCCTCCTGGGGAAAAGTCTATGTGATTCCTTTAAAAATAAACCCTGCTTTGTGTACTTGCCTGGGATTGCTTCTCTAATGTTCAAATTTTAACATGTGAGGTGGCAGAACTCCTCACCAGTAACCAGTAACCTCAACAACACAGGCCATATGTGCCCCAAGTGGGGTTTTATATGCCGGCTTTATGGGCCGAGCTGAGCAGGGTTATTATTTCTTTCTGGTTTAACTATCAGTTGAAAGCCAGGAAGTGAGAGCACAGGGTCCGCATCTAGGGATATGGTGCTTACCAGGCAGGAGCAGGTGGGCTTGTGGCTTTTTTTGAAAATGTTGGTGCCTCTGAACCACTGATAAGGAAAGAACACAAGGGAGGGGACCCTTCCTGAGAGATCAATTAAGGTCAGCCTGTGCATGAAAAACCAGCCTCTACCTCAGAACAAAGTCTGTCCAAGGAAGGGGGTGTGACCCTTGTCCTTAGAAATACCCACAGAGCACTCCTAGGCACTTACCCACCCTGCTGAGTTGTTTATCTATAAATAACAGGAGAGATCTACTTTGCTAGGTGTCCCTGACTTAGTCAGGCTAGGTGGCTACCCATAGCAACCTCCTAGCAGCCACCTATCAGCATGAGACAGGGAAATACCTGGGATGCCAGATGACCCTCCCAGTAGTTTATGGAGGTTGATAACATTTTGGGAAACCCCAGAGTTCATCAGAAACACCCTTCTTGGCTTAAACCAATCAGTTCAAAGGAATGCCCCTCTTGTACTAGCCAATCACCCCTACCCAATTGTTCCCACCAGTGAATGTACTAATCATGATTTAGAGTTGTTTTATAATTTTCCTGTGGTGTGTGATGATTTGCTAAAAGATGCTATGATGCATGTGAAGTCCTTGCCTTCCCCAAAGAGTGTATAAAAGTGCTGCAAAATCTGGGTTCTGGGCCTCTCAAATTCACCAGTTGCTGAGTGCACATGGAGGACTGAGCTACCCTGCAATAAATACCTCTTTGCTGCTTACAGGGACCTTGACCTCTTGTGGTCTTTTGGGGGTCCTGAATTTGAGCATAACATGCAATGGGGTGAAGTGTGTCAAGGGGCACGTGATCATGAGCTCACAGAAATTTTATGAGACCCACAGATGCCTAAAGTCACAGATGTCAACAAAGGTACATAAAGTGTGCCCTCTACAAACATGCCTATGACTGATTACCCTTTCTATAAAATGTGAGAGTCCTGGACAGCCCCTGAAGAGAGAGCTAAGGACATGCTTCCCTTGTCTTCCTGGTGTAGCTTCACTGATCAAAGTTCCTTTCCTGCTTTTCATCATGACCTTTTCTGTTTGGTTTTGGGGTAAACAGATGACATGATGTGTGGGATCACCAGAGTCAGGTCACTTCCCAGAACTCCCCTAATCGTGGAATGTAGAACATGGACATTAAGTACAAAGCAGCCATTTTATTTCCAGTGCACATTGCTGCCTTAAAGGATTGACTCCCCTTCCCCGTTTTCCCTTGTTCTACTGGGGAGAGAACACTGAGCCAAATCACCAACACCAATTGCTTACTTTCTTAGCTCAGGCTATCTCCTCAAAAGATCAGTGGCCAGGAGGTGATGAGAATTACTGAAATGATTGTCAAACTTCTTTTATTTTTAGACATCACACATGTGTGATATATGTGACATCTTTAAATATTGTTTCAAAAATTTTGTGACTGTCTTGCTAAGTTGTCTGAGGTCGCACCGGATGATACTACATATGTATATAGGTATCTTTTTCTTTGAGGTTCTGTGGTATATTCCGTGTGGGGCCCAACCTCTGAGCTAGAATTCCAACCCTTTTATTTTATTTTCAGATAGGATTTTCCTGTTTGTGAAGCCAAATTTAAAGAGGAGAGTTTATGTAGCCAGGTTAATGCGGTGTAATAGGAACCAAAAAGAAAATGGAGTATAATCTGAGCCTGGGAAGCCAGAAAAACATCTGAGAAATTGAAATATTAATGCCCCATGACCCTGGGCAGGTCCTAAATAAGGGTTAATGAAGTAGCTCCCAGTAAAACAGGGAGATGCTAATCAAACCACCCTAGGCTGTTCCTGCCCAGATCTCTGCTCCCAGCCCCACCAGTCCACCAGTTTTTCACCCTTTGTCCTTCCACCTGCAGCCCCCATCACATGCACAATAAAGAGAAATAAAGGACAGGAATGTGGGAGGACAAAAGATGACCTTAGGTATAAAAGGGAGAAGACCTCCGTTTTCCAGGGATTTCTCTTTTCCAGTCCCCTTCTTCCTGGGGGTGGGGGTGAATCTTTTCTGCTCTCCCTTAATTAAGCCTTCCACTTTCCACTCTCTACGTGCTTCTCTGGTGTTATACTTCAGCATTTGGGGAAGCAGGGACGCGTCACAGTAAACACGGGTAACACTGTAGATCCTGACCTGAACCTTGGGCTCCTCCTGCCTCAGGCTCCTTAAGTGACTTTTTAAAAAATTGTTCTTTGTTTCTGTGGTGGAGTTCACACCCAGGGCATCACCCATGCTGGGAAGGCAGTCTCCCAGAGCCAGAGCTCAATCCCATCCTTACCAAGTTCCCAGCAAAGGCTTCTAACTGGGATTTTTTTCCAGCCCAGCAAAGACACTCCACCTGAAATGGGCTGGGACCAAGGAATCTGTCACTCTAGGGAATTTTAGGAAGTGATTGGATACCATTAGCTGTCAGTCATAAGGCAGAGGCGTTCCTGGAGGCGGCCCATTAGGGTGGAGCTGTCCAATCCGATTCCTGAACAGAGGGGAAGGGCGGGCTTTTGCAGTCTCTTGGGCTTTTCCTTTCTCACCGATTCCGCCCCTTCCTTTCCGGTCCCCACGTGCGCTACTCAGAAGGCTTAGGTTACTCTGATTCGCCTGTGTCCCCGAGATCTCTGGTGCCTGGAGCTTCCTCGAGAACACCAGGTCCCCAAGGAAGACAAAAATGGTGAGTTTGTGACAAGGACTGAAGTTCAAGGTCGTCAGCACCTGCCTTGGGGCCCCCGCAGACGGGTGAGCTGCAGAGCGTGGGGGAGTCGCCTCTGGAGGTTGCCCTGGGTCTCTGTCCCCTGGTCCTGGGGATTGGGTTGCACGGTAGAACCTTGAAGTCACCTCCTGGCGGCTGACCCTAAGCCTCTGTCCACTGGTCCCGCGGGTGAGCTGGGTGTTGCTTCAGAGGGTGCGGCCTAGTCCTGCATGGTGTTTGGCCCTGGGCTTCTGCTCCCTGGGCCTGAGGGGTGGGCTGGTCCCTGAGGTCAGCTCAGAGCAGGAGGCCCAATTCTCGCTGGCAGGTGGCCCTGGGCTCCATCCTGTGGCTTCCATTGTTGAATGGGCTGCTCAGGTCTCCAGCTTCCCCTCCCCTCCCCTCCCCTCCCTGCTGGTGGCCCGCCCCCACTCTTCCAAATGTGCAGGAAGCAGGATCCCAAATCCACTTTCCTTCTCCCTGTTCAGAGTCTCTGAAGGCTGCTGCAGGTGCTTCATTTGCAGTTGCCTGCTGCCTTCTAAAATGCCATGTTCCTCTCCACTTCCCATCACTCTCAAATGTCTGTTCGTCTTCCTGTGTTGTAAATGAACACAGTCTATTAAATTTCACTTTTCCTCTAGTGAAGTATTGCAAGGAATATTTTCTTTTTATATTGGGGATCAAAACTAGAGAAGCTTTATCAGTAAAATCCTCAGGGAACCCCCACACACCCTCTTTTTTTTTTTTTTTGTTTAAAAGAGGTGTATACCACTTGTTTTGGACACTGTCCTCCAACTTATGGTCATCCTGCCTCAGCCTCCTGAGTCTCTAGGATTACAGGCATGTGCCACTATCTCTGGCAAGCATAACACTTTTTTTTCTGTTTCTGAATATCATACTTGAGGTGAAAGAATCGTCTCTTAGCACATTTTGTGTTCTGGTAAGATAGCTGCTCTAAGTGAAATAAGGCAGTGGATTATTGGTACTAGGGATATTGAATCTTAAGCTACATCCTCAGCCCTTTTTTGTTTGTTTGTTTGTTTTTGGCAGAAGTTATTCATTTTACTTGCCTTTTATTGCTTCTACATGAGAGTAAAATGCATTTTGACACCTCATACATAAATAGAGTGTAACTTCCCCTTTTTCTGATTGTACCTAATGTCTGTTCACATGGGTCATGTAGTCAAATAGGATAATAATGTCTGATTTATTCTCTTGTCCTTCATCTCCAGCCCTTTAAAATTTTATTTTCAGATAGGATCTGGCTATGTTGTCTAGGCTCACCTGGAACTTCTGATCCTCCTGCCTCAGCTTCTCAAGCTGTTGGAATTAAAGGCACTGGCCACCAAACCTGAGGAAAATAGTTTATTTTGACCCAAATATTAATGTCCATCCTCAGGAACATGGATTTAATTTATCCTGAATGATATATGTGTCCTATTCTGGAAGAAATTACATCTTTTTAATCACAGGGATTGAACCCAGAAGTACTTAATCATTGAGCCAGATCCGCAACCCATTTTATGTATTATTTTGAGACATGATCTCACTAAGTTCCTTAGGGCCTCACTAAGTTGCCTAGGCTGGCTTTGAATTTAGCGGTCCTCCTGACCCACTCTCTCAAGCTGCTGGGATTAGAATTGTGCCCCAGTGTGCATGGCTGACAAGAATGTTTGTAAAAGAAACTTATGCATGAATACATTAACCAAGTGCATTGGTCGGATCATCAGATGGGTGGTACAGCAAAAAAAAAAAAAGTGAAATTTCTTTTGTAGGTCTGTTATTACATTGTTAGCTTTGGAAGATGGCGGTTATATGTCAGATAAGGTTGCTAATATATCCTGAGAAGTGCATTTGTTTGGAGAATTTTGGACTAATATAGAAATTAAGGTAATTGACTCTTAAAGGGCTTAAGATATCCCATGAGAATTTTTGCCATCCATCCAGAACCCCATTTTACTATCCTCATGATGGTCTAATTCCCCAAAATCAAGTGGTCTGAAGGTTCATTGATATAGAGCAAGTTCATAGAGAATTTCAGTTCACACCTGGGAAAATCCTGTGCTTCTCTTTTTATCGTTCTTAGGTATAGACAGCATATCAGATTTCTCTGGCGGGTTTTCTTGCATACCTCACAGAGTCTTATGTCCCCAGCCACTATCCTTTCCTGGGTTGCCACCATGTGCCCACAGCTGTCCTCTGCCCTGCATGGTACCAGGAATTTTATGCCCTGGATTAGCTCCTCTTAGAGGACAGCCTAAGTTGTGAGGTGCAGCCTCTTAGGGGCTCAGCTGAGGTCTTGGGGCTAAGGAATGTCCTGGAACATGCCTCATCTAGACAGCTCACTTCTTGGGATCTTGTTTTCCCCAAGCTCTGTTCCCATTCCTTGGATACAGTTGTACATTCAGCCTGTGCATGCTGGTGCTGAGGGGCCAGGTCACCAGTGATTCCTGACCCTTGCATTCTCTCACAGTGTGAAAGAGCAAAATCTCTCCCCAAGCATAAGGACCAGCCACCCCAGTGCAGTGCTGTGAAAATCTGAAAAGCTCATAGGGTGGAGTCATGGTCTAGGTCTCATGGGAGAGTGATCATGGAGTGTTTCAGTGAGCATGCCCAGGTGTGAGGATGTCCCAGCTGGCAGGGGGACCTTCCCTGCCTCTTGAGCCTGGTATATTTGCTCCTTCAGCCCCAGCCATCTGTGGTTATCACTGTGAAATGATCTGCTCACTTATCTGAGGCCCAAGTTGATTTATTCAGCACTAAAGATGATGAAATATGATGAAAGAGTGGAAAAAGAAGTGGACCAAAAAAAACCTACTTACATTTCCATTTAGAAAACATCCTAATTTATGGCAAGGTGCAGTGGTGCACAGTGGTACTCCTTACTTCTCCAGAGGCTGAGGCAGGAGGATTTAAAGTTTGAGGACAGCTTTAACAACTTAGTGAGACCCTTTGCAACTTGGTGAGACTTCAAATATTGGAGATGTGGTTCAGTGGTCAACTGCCTCTGGGTTCAATCCAAGGTATCAAAAAGAAAAAAAAAAAGGACTTATCCTTGGGCCACCCCTTTGGGAGCTGGACTGTTAGCTTATGAAATTTGGGAGTTACATGACTTCTCTCTGTCTACACTCACTATGATCACTACAAGATTTTCAATCATCTTAAACATGGTCTCCTTTTTCCATTATTAGAAGTAGGGGTTTTTTTCTTTTTAAGTTCACCAAGAAGCACAGCACACCTGGCCCTGGATTTCACAGAATTTTCTAAAATGCTCAGGGGTTTTCAGACAGTGTAGATCATGGGGAAGTTTAGTCTCCTTAATCTCCTTGGTAAGAAATTATATTGTCTTTCTATTAATTTCAATGTATTTTATGCCTCTCATTTTGTACCTTTCCTATTTTAATCGTTTTTTGTCATTCATGACAGGAAGTTTAGCAGAGTTATATATATATTTTTTTTGTGTGTGTGTGTGTGTGTGTGTGAGTGTGTTTGTGTGTGTGTTTGTGCCCTGCTTCAGATTGAACCCAGGGTCTTATGCATGCTTGGCTCTACTATTGAGCTATTTCCCAGCCCAAGAAAGTGGACTTTTATTGATTTATTTACTTATGCATTAAGTGGTGGGATTTAAGCAAGGGACTTGCTCATGCTGTTGTCATTCAAAAAATACTTTCAAGTTTGTAAAATCGTTTTTTGATAGTGGGTTTGTGTATCCCTAGGGATTTAACCCAGAGGCATTTGACCACTGAGCACCTCTCCAGCAGTTTTTATTTTTATTATTTTTAATTATTTTTAACTTTGTTATAGTTGTAAATGAACAGAATACCTTAATTGTATTGATTTTTTTTGTGGATCTAAGTTTCAAACCAAATACCTCAAACATGCTAGGAATGTGCTCTGTCATTGAGTGATAGCCTCTTTCCCTGATTGTAATTTTTGATTAAGACCAAGTCTGACTGTGTTTCTGATGGTTTTGCTCCATTTCTGAGACTGGCTTCAGTCTTGTCATCTTCCTGCCCTGACTTTCCTAGTTACAAAAATTTTAAGGGGACTCCACCAAACCAGGAGTTATAATGAGATAAGTCACCCCATTTCTCTCAAAATGTAAACAGTATTGAAAAGAGAATTTATTAGATTGTCTGAGATGATCAGAAGCTGGAGAGTCCTCTGTGGCAGTCTGCTGGCTGGGGAGCTGGAGAAGTAGTAGCTGTGCGGCCCAAGATGCTGAAGCCTCTGAACAAGAAGGATCAAAGGTGCTACCCTAGTCTGAGATCCAGTGCTTCTGGAAACTCCCTGGAGAATCATTGGGAGAATCGGCTTTGGAAGAGTGAAAAAGAAAAAGTCTAATATACTCAGGCAATCACAGCAGCAGTGGAAAACCCATCTATGTAGAATCGAGCTTGCATCTGCAGCTGCTACCATGGCGTTGCAACTTTTATCCCATGCAAGCCACCATCCTATTTGGATGACGTTACTCAGACTTGGGGAGGTTTTCCAGTTTGCGATTCTACATGCCAATAACTCTTAGACACAACCTCATGGACACACTGAAAGTGTGTCTCTTAATCCCATCAAGGTGACAATTCAAATGAACCATCACGCATACTATTTGCATTCAGTTAAGTAATGTTTGTGGAGGCATTTTACACTTATGATCATGAGAGTAATTCATAGCTTCCTCATTTTATCAATTTAATTTTGATAATATTGTAACATATGCCTCCAATAAAATTAGAAGGTGTTTCCTCTGCTTCTGCATTCTCAAAAGAAATGTAGACAGTTGGTAGCAGTTCTGGAGTGTCTAGTGGCAGCCTGTAGGATGTCTAAGAGCCCTACATTTCACTTTTTTGATGGTAATGAGTTATTGAGTCAGTTTCTTCAGTAGGCATGGGCTCATGTGTTTTGTGTATTTGGCCTTCTGTGTAAGTTGTAGGAGATGGTCTCTCTCAAAGTAGTGGGCCAGTTACTCTAAGTTATCTGATTTGTGTCAAGTGCATGTTCATGATATTGTTGAAGAGCCCATGGATGGTAATGGTGGCTATTTTAATTGTAATGGGTAGTTTCTGTGTCCTTGGTTTTCTTATTTGTTTAATGTTTAAGGTATTTTTCATACCTTTGTTCTATTTATTTACATTGATGTGGTAGTAAGAATTGAACCCAAAATCTCACTGGTGCTAGGCAAGCTCTGTACACTGGGCCATAACCTCACTCCTGTCCTCTGTTTTCTTAAACCAATATTAGTTTGTCAGTGATGCTGATATTCATGAAGAACTTGGTTTTGCAGACTGCTGATTTCTTGATTGGGGTTTCACCAACACCCTCTGTTACCCGCCTATGCTTAATTGACACTTACTTTGCTCTTTCTCTGCTTTCCTTAAATGCCAATTTTAGTGATTTTTTTCTCTTCTTTTCTGGAATGTGATTTGGATGCTCTAGAAACCCCCAATGCACCATTTGTGTGGTATTCCCATGTTGGACTTGTACATTTTATTTTTCTCACCATGGTCAAATTTTCCCTTGAATTACCTCTTCTTCCTGGGTCTGTTTAGAGCCCTGTGTTGCATCTCCCATTTCTTAGAGGTTTTCCAGCTGCTTCTGATCTGATTTCGGCTTTAACTCCCATGTTCTTTGAGCCTACTTGGGATTTCACTGACATTGTACACTTATTGAAGTGAGGTTTATGGCTCAGAATGTGGCCTGTTCTGGGGAGTTTTACTGTGATTCTGAGAAGGCTGTGTGTTTCACTATTAACCATTAGACCAGGGAAATCCTCCTGCCTGTTGCTCTGTTATATGGTCACAGAGCAACCAAGTTGTGGTGATGTCCCCAAATTTAGCCATGTATTCTTCATTGTCCTGGGAAGTTTTGTATGCCTCTGCCTGATGTATTTTGACTTTGTTTCAGGTGCATGCATACTAACAATTTAAGACAGTTAATGAAAGTTTAGCCTAGGGCCACCACAGTGCCACATCTCTTTGATCTCAGCACCTCAGGACTTTTAGGCAGGAGGATCCCAAGTTCAATGGTAGCCTCAACAACATACGTGCTGAACTACTTAGAGAATTCCTCTGTCAAAATAGAAATAATTAAAAATGAAAAAAGTGCAGTCAATGTGGCTTATTTGTTAAGCAACCCTTGGTTCAATCCTTGGTACAAAATATAAGCAAACACACAAGTAAATGAATAGAAAGAACATTTATCCTAGGGATTCTGGAGTCTTATCTTACTCAAGGATAGTCAATTCCATATGTTTTATTTTCCATTCATGAGTTATGTTTTTCTGTTCATCAGTATTCTTTGTATGATTTTTTTAAAGTGAAATGAAAATGTGTTTCTTGGGGCTGGGGTGGTGGCTCAATGGTAGAGCATTTGCCTAGCATGCAAGAGGCACTGGGTTTGATTTACAACACCATATACAAATAAATAAAGTTCCTTTAACAATGAAAAAATGTGTTTCTTTCTTTTCTCCTATAATGTGGCTCCTGTTTTTTGAAGGCTTCATGCCTTTGGCTAGAGACCATGTGTATGAGCTATGTTTAACAAATTATTTTGTGTTCAGCTCTTTTGAAAGATTTCCCTGAATGCTAGGGTCATTGGACAGAATGGAAACTTTAACAGATTTAGAGGTGACAGGCTCTGGATTTGCAGACTGACACCCAGCAGCTAATGTGTCTGAGCTGAGTCTTTAGGCCATTGGCAAGCTTATTTTCATATAAGAAATATATGAAAATAAGCTTGCCCCAACTCCCTTGCCTGGATGTCCTCAAAAGTTGTTTATGTATAAAAGTAAAAACCCTGCTGTGCACTGTGTTCAGGGCTCAGGCTTTGGAAATTATTTTTCTGGTCTGTGGTGCCACCAATAAACTGTTGCCACCAGATCTCAGTGTCCCCTGGCCTCATTTCTCCATACACCAGAAACTAGAGAAGAAGAGTAGAAACAGCAAAACCTCACTTGTCTGGTTTTTGTGGGTAGTTGTGCTGGGGCCTCTGCTTTAACACACAGTGGTGCTATTTAAAGCTCTGCTGTCCCTTTGCTCTGCAGAACCCAGCCTGTGCGCAACCACTGCTGAGCATGAGTGTCATAGGCCTCTCTGAATGGTTTCCTCCTGGACTGTGTGAGCTTCCTTCTTTCCTCAGAAATCTCCATGGTTTTATTTGGGGGAGCATACTGTGCAGTGAACCCTCAGGTGCTTAACCACTGAACCAAATCCCCAGCATCTTCCCCCTAAACTTTTATATTTATTAACTTTGATTCAGGCTTTTGCCAACTTTCTAAGGGCGTAACTATGGTGCTAAGGCTGGCATTGAACATGGAAGCCTCCTGCCTCAGCCTCCTGAAGGTGGGTGTATTTGAAACCTGATTTCCAAAAGAAACTCTGAAGTGTTCTTGGTCGAATTTTAGGTGATGGTTGAATGGGTAGACAATAATTTGCTGCTCTTGCCAGATGCTTGAATACTTCTAAGGAATTCCTGCTGATTTTTCACATAGTCATTTCTGACGTAGAAGAGTGGGAGTTTGTGTTAGACATTAAAATATTTCCATGGTGATTTTAGTAGGAATTGCCTAAATTTGGATAAGATGTACTGTGTGTAGTCTGGAGCCAATGACCAGGCTATCACAGTGAGCAACCAGGCCAGTGTTCTGCACCAGAGAAGGTCAGACTAACAGGTTAGTGAAGGTCACACCATGCTTGGTGCTGTGCACTCTTTCTTATGACTGCTTCATGGAGCTGTTGTGAACCTTTCAGGACTTTGGGGCATGATGACATTGTTTTTCTGTTGGTTTGGCTTGTGTTTCCACTTCTGTTCTATTTCATGGCAGTACAGAGATGGTTCCAGGCTCCCTGTTGTGTCATTTTGCTATGAGTGTTGAATTTTTCCCTTATTCTCATTAGTATATGAATGTATAACTTGTTCTTTTGCAAAACTAAATTTCCACACGTGCAATGGTGCATGAGTGTATTCTCCTTAGCTGGGGAGGCTGAGGCAGGAGAAACATAAATTTCAATGCTGGCCTCAGTCTCTCACAAGGCCCTGAGCAAGTTTTTTGAGTACTGTGCCAAAATGGCATATGTGGTGGGGATGTGGCTCAGTCATTAAGTGCCCTATGTTCAATCCCTGCTTATTTTTTCTAAATGTTTCTACCAAAAATAACATAAAATTTCTTGTGAGCTCATTAAAAGTATTTTAGTGTTTCACATTTGAACATATACTAAATGGATTTTGTCTACAGAATTGAGGATGTAGTGCATTTGGCCACCTGGATTCCAGTTAGCCTGGACCATCATGTGATCCATATCCAAGACATCTACTGTCACTCATCTTTCCCTCCTGTGAAGGCTGGCCCACTGAAGGCTTTTTCTTGGTCTCTTGCTCACCTCTGCTGATACTGTGCTGCGCAGGATGTGACATGTTTTAAGTCCTTGAGTGTGGTTGGGTGTCAGTGGCAGGGGCACCTTCTGGTAGGTGATCTTTTTGGCTGCTCCATCACAGTGCAGACATCTAGTATTATTATGGTTGTACATGCAGTGACCTGTTTCCCACCCGAATTGTGTTAGATAGGTGAGGATTCTGGGTTGCAACCTTGCTTCTTTACCACCCTGCAAATGCTTCTGTCTTAGGTTTGCACCACCATCCTTACAGGCAGGAGGAAACTCTTTCACAACAGACATCCAGTGCACACGTGGCCCAATCTTGATCAAAGTGTCTTGAGCAGAGCATGGCTATGGGGCACATGAACTTATAGCAGTGAAGTGACTGCTTTTCACTAGAGTTTTATAGTTGATGTACATTCATTGTTGCTATGAGATTTAGAAATTAGTGTCTGTAGTTAATTAATAAAATTGTGTTGAGAATTATAAAACTTTGCAAGGTTCTTGTTTGGATAAGGTGACATTTTTGGGTCATTGACTTATATCTAAGTCATGTTCCAACTTTTCATCTTAATACATTCTGCATTGACAGTAGTCATGAGAAATCATCAAATTTTTGTGTTTATTAATCATGTTGCTTGTTTACTATTTGACTATTTTTTTTCTGGAGAATAGCATGTGTAAACATATAGTTAGTTGTTCTGTTGGGGTAATCACAAAAGATGAGCTCAATCCCCAGTTCACAAATTGTGATAACCTGAGTGAAAAGTTGTCTAAATGCAGTCTGTAGGGGAAGCTTCTCAGTGATCCATTCTTGGAAGTTGAGGGTGGGGTGTTCTAGACATTTCTTTAAAGATGGAACAATAGACTTTGAGAAGGAATCAAGAGATCAGTCAATGCCATGTTGTTTATATTAACTTTGTAGGCACAATGAGCCACTGGGGTTGGCAGAATCTCTCTTAAAGGCTGAGTTTTGTTATTCCAGCAATTTTCTTCTCAGTCAGCTTTCTTTTTTTAAGGGTAAGTACTCTCAGAGTTGCTAATATTACCTCTGCACTGCACAGAAAGTTGTTAGGATTGTAATAGGAGTGCAATGAAGAAAGAAGTTAGGAGTGACCCAGGCACCTGTCTTACTTTCTGTGAACTCAACAAAGGAAGGGAGTACAACATTAAGTTGCTTGACTTTTGAGTGGCCCAATTCTAGTGTTGGAATGTCTGTGAAAGTTTGAGTGCAGGAAGCATTTGATGGACCACATCATACAATTAATCAGGGACTCAGAGATTCATGTGGACATCAAGCATGTTGACTATACATTTCTTCTGCTGTCAATCTCTCCTGACCTCCAGTATACATTTGTGGGATATTTTAGATCTCAGTGACCTTTGAGGATGTGGCTGTGAACTTCACCCAGGAGGAGTGGGCTTTGCTGGATCCTTCCCAGAAGAACCTTTACAGAGATGTGATGCTGGAAGTCCTCAGAAACCTGGCTTTTATAGGTAATAATGATGTTTTTTTTTTTTTCAAAATCTACTAGAGAACTCATGTTTATTTTGGTCATTTATATAGAACATGAAAATGGAATCAGTTGTTGAATTATTGGAGCATAAATGGCTCCTACTATTTGGCAAAGCATTCTGTCTCCTAAAGATTCATAAAGATTGTTCTGGTTTCTCATTTTAGGAAACAAATGTGATGAAAAGAAAATTGAAGATGAGATCAAAAATTCTGAGAGCGTTCTAAGGTAATTGTACTCACAAAACAAGTTTTTGAGAGAATCTGAGAAGGTCATATAATTTTTAAAACAGACCAACCCAAGAAGTATACACAATTTGAAATGTATTTATTCTTAAAGGATTTTTTCACCAGAAATATATACTTAGCTGTGACAGATATTCAGTTTTTTCAAAGTACTAGGCATGCATAAAGTAATGTAATTGAATGTGAATATCACTATTTGGATAATCTCAATAGAGCGGCTGCATTGCAAAGGATTGTTTCCTTTCAATCTCTTGATTTTCAAGAAATTTAAACAAATCAGAAAACCTAGCCTTTACCTGATGTTGGTAGTATTGTAAGCCTAGGACCTATAAATAAGAATAAAATCGTGGATGAATCCAGCATTGATAATGTGCTGGTCATTCTTCAAAGAAGCCATATATTAAACTTAAAAATCCAAGAAGATAGTGTGGAGAAACTTTCAGTGAGATTCCAGTTCTTAACTGGACAAAGAATAATTTTAATAGAGTAAGTCCATGTGGTTGTTATATGTGTGCCAAGGACTTCATATGCCCTTCATTCCTTCATAGGCAGATCACATCTCACTCTGAACACAAAAGCTACAAGCCTGAGGAATGTGAAGAGAAGCCATGTGAATTTAAACAGCACAGGCAATCCCTGGTTTTGCTGAAAAGTGTTCACACACAAATGTTAACACAAACTGGAGATGGACCTTATGAAAGTACAGTATGTGGGAAAGTCGCCAGTTGTTCCAGTGGCATTCAAAGGCATGAAGATACTCATACTGGGTGCCAACCCTATGAATATCAACAATGTGGTGAAGCCTCTTCTTCTCTCCCAGATGTCCAAAGACACACGAGAACACACAGTGGAGGTCAACCTTTTCAATGTGAGGTATGTGGGAAAGCCTTTAATTTCTCCTCTTTATTTAGAAGACATAAAATAATTCATTCTGCAGAGAAACTCTATCAACGTAAACAAGGTGGTCAAACCTTTATTTCACACACAAGTCTTCAAAGGCACAGGATCACACACACGGGGAATGCACGTTTCAAATGTAAGGTATGTGGGAAAGACTTTGCTTATCCCAGTTCACTTAGAATCCATCAGAGAACACATACTGGAGAGAACCTGTATAAATGTAAGCAGTGTCCCAAAGCCTTTACTACATCCAGTTACCTTCAGATTCATGGAAGAAAACATACTGGAGAGAAGCCCTTTGAATGTAAGCAGTGTGGAAAAGCCTTCAGTAGTTTCTCTGGCCTTCACTCACATAAAAAAATTCATACTGGAGAGAAGCCTTATGCTTGTAAGCAGTGTGGAAAAGCCTTTGGTAGGTCCAGTAGCCTTTACAGACATGAAAGAACACATACTGGGGAGAAGCCCTCTGAATGTAAGCCGTGTGGCAAAGCCTTTACTAGATCCAGTGAGCTTCACTTACATGAAAAAACTCATACTGGAGAAAAGCCCTATGAATGTAAGCAGTGTGGGAAAGCCTTTGCTACATCCAGTAACCTTCAGATTCATGAACGAACTCATACTGGAGAGAAGCCCTATGAGTGTAAGCAGTGTGGAAAAGCCTTTGCTACATCCAGTAACCTTCACTCTCATGAAAAAACTCACACTGGAGAGAAGCCCTATGAGTGTAAGCAGTGTGGAAAAGCCTTTGCTACATCCACTAATCTTCACAGACATGGAAGAACACATACTGGGGAGAAGCCGTATAAATGTGAGCACTGTGGAAAAGCCTTTTCTACATCTAGTTACCTTCAGATTCATGGAAGAACACATACTAGAGAGAAATGCTCTGAATGTCAACAATGTGGAAAAGTCTACACTACTGCCTCTGGCCTTCAGATACATGAACGATCTCATACTGGAGAGAAGCCCTATGAATGTAAGCAGTGTGGGAAAGCCTTTGCTACATCCAGTTCCCTTCAGTCACATAAAAAAACTCATACTGAGGAGAAGCCATATAAATGTAAGCAGTGTGGAAAAGCCTTCACTACTGCCTCTTTCCTTCAGATACATGAACGATCTCATACTGGAGAGAAACCCTATGAATGTAAGCAGTGTGGGAAAGCCTTTGCTACATCCAGTTACCTTCAGTCACATAAAAAAACTCATACTGAGGAGAAGCCATATAAATGTAAGCAGTGTGGCAAAGCCTTTGCTACATCCAGTTACCTTCGCAGACATGGAAGGACACATATTGGAGAGAAGCCCTATGAATGTAAGCAGTGTGGCAAAGCCTTTTCTACATCCAGTTACCTTCAGATTCATGGAAGAATACACACTGGAGAGAAGCCCTATGAATGTAAGCAGTGTGGCAAAGCCTTTGCTACATCCCCTGCACTTCACAGACATGGAAGAATACATACCAGAGAAAAGCGATATGAATAACGACATTGTGGAAAAGCTTTTGTCACACCCTGTCTGCTTCACACACGTTAAAGAACAGATACTGCACAGAAATCATATGCATGAAAACAATTGGTAAACTTTTCTGTTATTACTGTTTCACTCATGTAGGACGTTATTGATGAAAAATACATTGAATGTAAAATCTGGTAAATCAATATTTCATGTCATCCTCCAAGACAGGAAAGGGCTCACACTGCTGAAAGTGTGTGTGTGTGTGTGTGTGTGTGTGTGTGTGTGTGTGTGTGTTTTGTGAGAGAGAGACTGGGATTATGTCTGATTGTGCTCTACACTGAGCTACATTCCAGTTACTTTTTATTTTGAGACAGGGACTTGCTACATTTCTTAGGGTCTTCCTAAGGTGCTGAGGCTAGCCTCCAACATTGATCCTTCAGAATCCACCTCTCAAGTCTCAGTAATTAAAGACAAACACCACCACATCCAAATGAATAACTCTTTAAATGTAAAAAATATCACAAATCATTCCATTTTCCCTGTTGTCTTCAAAGCCATATTGTTCACATTGGGAAAAAAACACTCTGGGGGATTTTCTATATCCTGTCAGCTTCCCATCCAGCCCTGTTTTTATTTTCATATAGGAAAACCCTCAGGGAGAGAAGCCCTATGACTGTGAGAAATGTGGGAAATCTTCTAGTATTCTCAGTATTTTACTAAGGACTGGGAAGATTCTTTTGGAATAAAAAGTATAAATCCTATGCAAGTAAGAAATAAAAAGGGTTCAGCTGTTCTAGTTTTGTTCAGTTGTATGAAAGGACGCATGCTGTAGAAAATAATCTGGATAAGCCTTGTCGGGCAGTATTCAGCTTTCAGACTTTTCCTCAAAGATGTAGAGAATTCACATCTGGGAAGATTCTTTTTCTCTCTAAAAAATTGTAGTAAGACTTTCAACTTTCCAGGTCCCTTTGAACAGCATTTAAGAAATCACACTAGAGAAAAGCCCTGTATATAGAAATGTGGTAGGACCTTTGCTTGTTTCAGATCCATTTGAACTTGTTCAGACTTGAGGAAATTTTAATTTTATTTAATTTTATTTATTTCTTTTGAGAAAACCACTGTAGGTGTGTGAAAAGGTACGTGCCTTCATTTCTTTTCTTTTTTTTTTTTTTTTTAATCTATTCAGAGGTAACAAAAGTGCACCCTGGGATGGAAAGGAACATTGCATTAGCATGAAGATTTGAAAGCAACAAATTTTCTGGGTTAAATCTCTCTTATTGTTAGATTCCATTTTCCTGTATTTTAAGTATTTTGTGTCTAATGTTTTATTACATATTGTATATGTTAGTTTAGGCCTCTCCACTCCAGCCTTTGGTAGATTGGTGAAATGTCTTTTCTGAACTACTTTCCTTTGTTTCTTTGTTCAGATTTTACCCAGGAGTGCTCCACCACTGAGTTTCTCCACAGTGTTTTTAATTGTTATTTTTTTGAAATGGGGTGAGGCTGGGAGCTGGGACCATAGGGATGTGTCTGTGTACCCTGAAGCTGGCCTCTTTCTTTTCCTTGATTGCTTTTTGAGCTGTTGATGACTCTGGGACCCCACTCTTGTCACTTGTGCTTGTTCTAAGTCTCATGTATTTTGCTGTATGTAAGCACATTAAAGAGCATTATAATATAATGTCATTTGTGTATATTATTTGGAGAGGCACTTTCTCAAAACATATTTTGCCCTATGCTTGAGTTGCTTTCTCTTTTCTTTCCCCTGGTCTGGGGACACAATTCTGCCTTGTGCATGCTATGCAGGCATTCTAGCACTGAGCACTCCTGTAGCTAAGGTGGTGAGTTTGCTGTTGCTGTGTGTGTGAACCCCACTGATTACCATATCAGCAGATGCAGCTCTGCAGGTGTTTCCTCCACAATTGCAGATGGTCTCTTCCTTCTTAATGGTCTTTTATACCAGTGAATTTTTTTAAAAACTTCATCCAACTTAACTTTTCTCCCAATCAATAATACTTAGGTGCAATATTCCAGAAAATCCAGGCTTGATTTCTCTCTGTGTTTAGAGTAGCTCTCTAGGACTGGGAAATTTGTGTGCTGATTTTCTTAATACACACCACATGACCAAAGGCTTGGTAAGAAGCATCACAGTCTGATATCCTAATATAGTTGGGTTATAATACAGACTTCTGTTTTTGTGTTAAAGCTTAGAAGACCTCTAAACAATCTTACAATTTGTACACAAACACTTTCTGTGAACTAAACAAAACAAAACAAAAAACACCTTTATGTATACCCCTACAAAAAATATAAACCTCCATCCCTGTCACACTGGGTGTAAATGAAGATCAATGAAATTCTATGCAGTGATCTAAATTTTTAGGTGATACCCCTTAAAACTCTGCATCTAATAGTCTGCTCCTGGAACATTCCTTGGGTGTCTAGCCTCGTGTGCCCTACATCACTGATGGAGCTACAGCCTCCACCCAGGTGATGTTGTGCAGTACATGATGTGGAGAGGGCTGTTTCTGCTCAGGCTAAAGAATTCAATGACCTGTCCTATGGACTCAAAGCATCCTGAGCAAAACCTCACCCACAACCTATTCAGGAATCCTGAATCTTCTGTGATCATTGCTAATAGTTCCTTACATACTTGTGTTCAAATTTTTAAGGTAACCAACATGCCAACGATGGGATGATTGTCACTGCTATCTCTCTTGCTGGCCTTTTGCTGTGTCTCAGTGTTCATTTGGAAAGTAAGGGCAAAGGAGTGTGCTGTGGAATTTCTGTTTTTAATAAATACAGCTTAAGCCATCCAGGATTACTGTAAACTGTCTTTCCACCTACTGAGACAGTGTGGCAATTTCCTAGTTTTACATCTTTGATTTAGTAGAAATATTGCATACTGGTGTATGAGTACTTGATGCAATCTGGACTTCTTTGTAATAAATTCATTTGCCAAAGCAGAAGTTGCAGGCTTGCTCCTGGGCAGTGTGAGGAACTGGAGGGAATGCAACTGTCCTAGGGTGCCGGCATTCTTTGTAGGAATTCAGTCTTGGTGAGTACATGAGTGCAGGAATCAGACGCCTAAGAGGGCTACAGAATCTTCTGACAGGATCTGCCTACCCCTTTTGGTTAATAGTGTTGGCATGTGGATGGCCACCTTATGATGGGTTTGGGTTTTTAGGTGAGCAAGTAGTGAGAATATATAATGATTAAATGACAATTAAAATATTCTGTGTCATACTGAAGACAGGATTTGGGGGCCAAACACAATAACAGTAACCTCTTGGACCTTGAATCACATATTTTCCATTCATATATGCACTTTGTCACAAACTTTTGTAGTGTGATGGTTATGTGAAAGAAATTGAGATGAATATGGAGAGGTTTATTTAATGGTACAGTGTAGCAGAAGTTTTAAAGACTTGCAGCAGACTTAAATTCCACTCTTTTTAACATTTTATGAAAGACTGTGAAAACTTCAAATTCTTGTGAATCCCCAGGTTCTGTGGTAAACACCTGAAATCCTAGTTCCTCAAGATTTTAGGCAGGAGGATTATGCTTTCTTTTCATTTTTTTTAAAGAGGGAATTTTTATTACTCATTTTTTAGTTTTCAGTAGACCCAACATCTTTATTTTTATGTTGTGCTGAGGATTGAACCCAGTGCCCCACACATGCCAGGTGTGCACACTACAATTTGAGCCATGTCTCTACCATTTATTTATTTTTCTAAAAAATTATTTTTTACTTGTCAGAGGACATTTATTTATTTAATTATATGTGGTCCTAAGAATCAAACCCAGTGCCTCATACATGCTAGGCATGTTGTCAACTACTGAACCACAACCTGAGCCCAAGTGTTGTGATTTGTAAGGTGACTTACCTGGATTGCAAAGAGTAAAAACTCAGTGAGACCCTGTCTCTAAAAAGCTAACTCAAATATTATATTAAAAAGAAGGCTGGGAGGTGGCTCATTGGTGTGTCCCCCAAGTTCAATTCCCAGTACCTCCAAGAAAAATACATTAGGAATCAAGATTTAGTAAACTGTATGATGGGTGGATGGGCTTGTCCATTATACTGTTTTCTTCTTTGGAATCTCAGGCATGGTTTACTAATTTTGGAACTCTGTAAAATTTACCAGTTCACTAAAAAGCAAGTCTATGGTTTTTAAAAAAATATATAGCAAGGTCCATAAGGGGCAGCTTCCTGCTCTAGGAACCATCAGTAATTGGTAGTCATCACAAGTGGCCATAATGTCCTTATCATAAAGAGTTTGTGGAAGCTTTTGTTGTGCAGGAGTTTCTGAAGGTGCTAAAAGTGCGTGTGTTTTCAGAGACTTGGTGGAGAAATCCCATATGGAGGTCTCTGATTTATAGATGATGTCATTGGGGAGCTCAGTTGAAACTGATAAGTGAAGAACATGTTGCCACATGGTCCAGTGCAGTCTAAGAGGTGTCAGATATTCTTGTCTTTAAGAAGTGTGTCAAGGACCCTTGGAGGTGGAAGTCAGCAATTTAGGATGTGCTTTTGCAAAAACGTGATGTTGTGAGTCTCTGCTCAGGTCACTTGTGAATAGCTGATGAGTAGTCTGAAAATTTATTTGGTGCTGTTATTGATAAGGGCAATTTGCATTAGAATGCTATTGAAATAGAGAAAACAGAAAATATTAGCCAAATCTGAGGCCAAAATATATACCAGTTTTTAATTAGGATAGGATTAGTAATTTTCATTATATTTGGTATTGAGCATGAATACTTAGACATGGAGCCACATCAAATTAGCAGTAATGTACCCCAGGAAAAAGTTGACATAGAGAATATCTGTGTTTCTGTAGTTGGCATTTCATTGTTTCTCTGTGATTTTCAGTGACTGTGTTTAAAGATTTCAGGATGCCTAGATATAATTCTGATTTTTCAATATTTAACAAATTGGAAAATATTAGACTATTAAATATTCTGAGAAGCACATCACATTTTATTGGAAATTTTATTTTCCATACACCTTGTTTTAACGTATTAGAAAACATATGAAGTAATTTAATTGTAAATTGATGGTGTTTACTTTATTTATTTATTTTTGTTACTTGGTATTGCTGCGACCAGTGTGGCCAAAGTAGTAGGTTCTGGCAAGGCTGATGGGAGATTGGAAGAAATATAGAGTAACACACACAGAACTTGAAGATAGAACAGCTGGGATCAGGTGGAGCACTCCTCTCTAATGGAGCAGCAGGTCTAAAGTATTACACCAGCAATCTTTATTATATATATCTCATTAATCAGATTAAAGACTATGCAAGCATTATTCTTTGTATTCATGAAAGTTACACAGTTAGCAACAGTATGCAGCTATTTCCTCAGTTACATTCCACAGTTGCAATGCACAATGTTATGAGCACTATGCAGGTCTCAAGAACGTCCATCATTTAAGGTTACTAATTTCTGGGCAGATCCAGGAGCAGTAGAACTGGTGAAACATTGTGGTTGTCTTAGCCAGGAAGTTCCTTTATTCCCAGGAGCTGTGTGCCTGAGAATAAGTTCAAAGCTGAGAAGACTCTCACAACAGAGTCACCCCCATGGAGAGCATTGCCATAGCAACCAGGCATCCTATACTTTTGCATAGAAACCTTCCCAGTCACTGAGCATGGAACTTCCATGAAGTCATCAGAGACCCCAATCTCAGACACTGTCTCCCAATCTCTGTCACTGGTCTCCACAGGGGATTGAACTCATGTCTACTTTACCACTGAGCTACACCCTCACCAAGGTTACCTTCATTTTTTTCCTTGAGACAGTGTTGGACTCCTTTTCCCAAGCTGACCTCACAATTTGCTTCTACAACCAGAGCAATGTGGTCTCTGAACCTTTACCCCAATGGCAGTCACATTTGCAGGAAATGCAGTTGAAATGATTAAGTTAAAGAAGTGACAGTTTGGAATTCTAAAAGTTGTGACTACTGTTTCCAAACCCATTCTACCAAGCCTGGTAGAAATTTTCAAGTCCCTATTTTTTTTTTTTCCTATAAGCTTCTTTTTTTTTTTTTTAATTAATTTTTATTGTAGGTTGTTCAAAACATTACATAGTTCTTTATATATCATATTTCACACTTTGATTCAAGTGGGATATGAGCTCCCATTTTTACCCCATATACAGATCAAGTCCCTATTTTATGTCTCTAGATCATAAGAAAAAAATATTTTTTTTTCAAATTTTCACAGAAGTAACAATATCACACAGACCCTAAGTACTTGGTAATGAGTGTGCGGTTTATGGGGAACTTGTTGGAATTGTTTGAATACAACCTACTTCCTGATTTGTCTTTCTATTTTCTCACTATCACTCTCTTTTTAGTTCAAGGGGATCTTTCTTAAAAAAGAAATATATATAGATAGAGAATTTTTAATATTTATTTTTTAGTTTTCGGTGGACACAACATTTTATTTTTTAATTTTTTTTATGTGGGGCTGAGGATCGAACCCAGAACCCCGCACATGCCAGGTGAGCATTCTGCTGCTCGTGACACATCTGCAGCCCAGACAAGGGGTTCTTAATCACTAGGCCACGTCCCCAGATGCACCGTTATATTTCATTCAGAGACAGGGTCTTGCTGAGTTGTTTAGGCCATTGCTAAATTCCTGAGACTGTATTTGAACCCATAATCCTCCTGTCTAAGCCTTTTTAGCCAGTGTAATTACACATGCATTCCACTGCACCTCGTGCTTTTTCTTTTCTGAGACAGGGTTTCACTAAATTGCTGGGGATGACCTCAAACTAAAGATCTTCCTGACTCAGGCTCCTGAGTCTCTAGCATTATAGATGTGAGCCACAACAACTGCCCTTTTTATGCATTTGTATATTTGCTACAGTACTGGGGGTTGGGTGGATTAACACTGAGCTGCATCCCCTCTCAGTCTTGCTACATATTTCAAAGTAATCATTATTATTTTTAATTTTGTTGACAAAGGACTGAATCCACATCAGATTGTAGACAGAAGTGAACTGAGGGCACTCCTTCCTTTTCACTTCTTGGAGGCCTCACTTCACGTGGACTCACATTCAAGCCTCAGCTTGGTGAATGTTTATTTCTCACTGAATTATCAGTGCTCAAGACTAGGGAGAGTTAGGATGAAGCAATATGTTTCCAGCGAAATGGTAAGAGCCTCACTGATCAGTCTTTTTCTTAAATCTTATTGTATAATGGATGTTTTGGAATAAGAAATCATCAATTCAATGAATTGAGAAAGCTATGAACTTCTTTTTAAAAGACTTTAAAAACTTCCTCATGCATTTCAATTGAAATTGTTTTAGATTTTCTCATTTCAAACATTTTCTCAATGAAAATGACACTTCTGATAAGGCAGGCCGAATCTTCGTGGCACTGGGGCACACACTCTAATTCTAGCTGCTCAAGAGGCTGAAGCAGGAGGATCATGAGTCAAAGGTCAGACTGGAGAAGTTAGCAAAAGTCTATGTCAAGATCAGTACAAGGGACTGAATGGTAGAGTGCTTTCCCAGCATGTGTGACCTCAGCCTGGGGTGAGGTGACATGCAGAATGTCCACTAATTAAGTATGCTTTAGTCTTTTTGTGTGTGTGTGTGTGTTTTGAGTTTCAAGATATTTAAAAACATTTCAATTTTTAAAAGCTTTTGACATTTTGCACCACAAAACTTTATCCTATATTGTATATATATAAAACTTTGTATGTGTTCATGTATATTATAAATATTATACAACATATATGTTTCTGTAATGATACATGTCCTAGACAATAATTGGGCACACTACATTTTAGAGGAATCCAGATGAGATGTGGCAGCAGTTTTCCCTTTTTTTGTGTGTCTTTAACTTTAATTACCCTCAGCAGTGAGTTAACATAATACGATTAAATATAGATACATATATCCCAGGCAGTGAGCATGAGGCGATAACTACAGAGTGATTCAGCGAACCAGAATCAGTTGTTTTAATGTTAGATGTACTCGAAACAGACTGGAGGGGACTATCATTATTAGTGGGGCCCAAGCATAAGAAGGCCTCCTTGTTCAGTGCAGGCTCAATAAAACATCAGTGGGATCATTTTGAGGTTAATTCACAGTTGTCATAAGGTGTTCCTCCTCTTGTTTTCTAAGAAGAGAAAACATACCTTGTTATTCAGGTTATGAATGTGTGGACACTTAGCCACTGAGCATTTTTTTTTATATTTTATTTAGAGACAAGGTCTTTCTGAGTTGCTTAGGGTCTCTACAAGTTGCTGAGTCTTGCTTTGAACTTGCATTTTGACACATCATCTATAGATGGAATATAACTTCTCATTACAGAGGGTAATAGTGTCTCATTTATGCTACTCTCAGCCCTACCCCTGTGCACCCTCCCCTACTCCCACTCCCCTCTGTCTAATACACAGTACCTCTATTCTTCCCCAGCCCAGCCTCTGTGCCTTCCTCTGAATTTTCATCTGCACATCAGAGAAGACATTTGGCTTTTGATTTTTGGGAATGGCATATTTTGTGCAGCATGATATTCTCCATTTCCATCTATTTACTAGCAAAGACTATCATTTTATTTTTTATTAGTTGAGTAATATTCCAGTGTGTGTGTGTGTGTGTGTGTGTGTGTGTACCAATTTTCTTTATCCATTCATCTGTTAATGGCACCTAGATATGTTCTTTTTTAAAAAAATGCTAATGATTCAATGATAGATTATTGTAATAATACTCAATACGACTTACATTTTGTTAAATCTTCCTGACTTTAATAATTGTTTTGTAAAAAGCAAAATAAAGATTTATGAATAGGGCTGGGGATGTGGCTCAAGTGGTAGCGCGCTCACCTGGCATGCGTGCAGCCCGGGTTCGATTCTCAGCACCACGTACAAACAAAGATGTTGTGTCCGCCGATAACTAAAAACTAAATATTAAAATTCTCCCTCCCTCTCTCTCTCTCTCTCTCTCCTCTCTCACTCTCTCTTTAAAAAAAAAAAAAGATTTATGAATAGATTTTTAAATTTGATAAAAAGTGTATGCCAGAAATATATCTAAATGTTCTGTCCAGTCTCCACACTTGGAGAGAAATTGAGAAGCTCCCAAAATTCCACATACATTTGTGAAGAAAACCAAACTGTGAACCACTCTTTAAAATGCATGAGAAAAATCTGTGGTTTAATGATGAACCAAATGAAATTCCATCCTTCTTAAGATTGGGAGTCATCTCATGAAAACCTTAAGATAGTTCATTTCTGTTTTGCTAAAAATACTAAGATTTGTATTTGATTTGTATTTGATCTGACAACCTGATGTTTAAAATTGTTTGAAATTCCTGCCTGGGCTTTGAACTCACCCATGCCTGGCTCTCCTTGACCAGTAACAATCCTCCCTAAAACCCCAGCAGCACCTCATAAATTCTGATGTTGGAATCTCAATTTACATCCTACCTTGAAATATTAGGCCATGTAGATTATTAATCTGCTGTCTGTCTTCTTATTATACTTGCCAGAATTCTATTATGTGTAAATTCCCAAGGCACCTCCCTCCACCTTTGTAACTTTTGGAGCTATAAAACCGTTCACCTGAAGAGCTGGGGTGCTGATCTGTAGCCTGGCTTTGGGAGAGACAGCCGCTTGTGGACAGCTTTTGTGTACACAATACAAGCTTGCTTTATTTTGATTTACAATTGGAGTTGGTGATCTTTTCATTGCATCATGGTTCAACATTAACACAGTGACATCAATGTTCTCAGAAAGGAGAAAGATAAGCAGAAAAGGAATGGAGAACAAAGAAATCCCAGGACTCATTAAAAGACAAAACACCTGGTTTCTGGGGAAACCAGGTACCAGCTGTGGCCTCCTTCTCCCTTGTGGGAAAAGTCTATGTTACTTCTTTTTAAATAAACCTCACCAGTGACCAGCGGTATCAACACCACAGGCCACATGTGCCCCAAGTGGGGTTTCACACGCAGGCTTTATGGGCCCAGCTGAGCAGGGTTATTGTTTCTTTCTGGTTTAACTATCAGTTGAAAGCCAGGAAGTGAGAGCACTGGGTCAGCATCTAGGCATATGGTGCTTACCAGGCAGGAGCAGGTGGGCTTGTGGCTTTTCTTCAAAATGTTGGTGGCTCTGAAGCACTGACATGGAAAGAACACAAGGGAGGGGACCCTTTCTGAGAGGTCAATTCAGGTCACCCTGTGCAATGGGCTGAAGTGTGTCGAGCGAGGGGGCATGTGACCCTGAGCTCACAGACATTTTATGAGACCCACAGATGCCTGAAGCCACAGATGACACCAAACCTACATACAGTTTTCCCTGTACACACATGCCTATGACTGATTACCCTTTCTACAAAACCTGAGAGTTCTAGACAGCACTGAAGAGAGGGCTAAGGACATGGTGTCCTTGTCTTCCTGGTGTAGCTTCACTGATCAAAGTTCCTTTCCTGCTTTTCATCATGACCTTTTCTGTTTGGATTTTGGGTAAAAACATGACCTGATGTGTGGGGTCACCAGAGTCAGGTCACTTCCTACAACTCCCCTAATAGTGGAATGTAGAATATAGACATTAAGCACAAGGCAGCCATTTTATTTCCAGTGCACATTCCTGTCTTAGAGGATCGGATCGACTCCCCTTTCCTTTTTCCCCTGTTCCGCTGGGGAGAGAACACTGGGCCAAATCACCAACACCAATTACTTTCTTCCTAGCTCAGACTATATCCCCAAGAGTTCAGTGGCCAAGAGGTGATAAGAATTACTGAAAAAAAATTGTCAAACTGTTTTTATTTTTAGATATCACACATGTGTGATATATGTGATATCTTTTAATATTGTTTCAAAGATTTTGAGACTATGTCTTGCTAAGTTGCCTGAGGTCGCACCAGATGATACTATATATGTACGTAGGTATCTTGTTCTTTGAGGCAATGTGGAATAATCCCTTTGGGGCTTGACCTCTGAGCTACATCCCCAACCCTCTTTATTTTATTTTAAGCTAGTCTCTCCCTGTTTGTGAAGCCAGATTTAAAGAAACAATTTCTCTCATATTGCCCATTTTTTCCACTAAAGACCTTAGCAAACAAATGATATTTTATGACTCTGGTCTCATAATTAAAAATAACTTTTTCCAGGTTATGAATAATATGATATTTTCTGTCCCCTCATATATCTTATGACTCATATATGTTGTGAAAAAATTTAAAAATGTGAGAAGTTTTGAATATAATTACCAGGGTCATAGAATTGAGGGCAAAAGAAAATAAAGATTACTATTATAATTATCATCATCATCATCATCACCACCACCACCACCATCATATCTGAGGTGCATAAGCCCTGATCCCATCCCTACCCCTTTTTATTATTTCTTTGTTTTTTTAAAAATTTTGATTGAAGTATTTTTTAAATTCTTTCCAAGGGCCTCAGTATGTTGGTGAGGCTGGGTTTGAACTTGTGATTCTCATTCTATAGCCACTGGGATTACAGATGTGCTATCATGCCTGGCTCCTGGATGTTTCTTGAACCTTTGATGTAAATCAATATATGCCTGGTTTTTGTAGAGTTTCCAAGTCTTAATTGATTCAGAGGCAAGAATTCCTTTTTACTGTGTTTATGTATACTAATGCCCTTAATCCTCTAAGATTCTAGAATGATTCTGAGCATCACAAAGACATTAATTCACAGCTTATACCCCAATTTTTTATATTTCCAGTTGGACTAAACTGAAGTCCATTTTGAAAAATTTTATTTTAGATAATTTTTGTTGAAAAGAGGGTGGGAGAATTGTTTTAATATTTCAGGAAAAACTATTCATTTGTATTAAGATCTTATGATAAAATGAAATGTAAGTAATCAATATGAGTATTAAGAAATTTTTTTAACAAACATTTTTTTGTTCCCTCTGTGCACCAGACACCAGATAATCAACTTCGCAGAGTCACTGAGACTATCGAATGTGCCCTGGTGCTCATGTGAGTGTTATCTAGAGCACCAAGTGAAACTACAAAAGCAAACACCTGAGAGGGCTGAGTTGTGCCACCCACACATTCACACTCATACCCACATGCACACGCATGTACAGGATCAAGTCACCCTTTTCTCTACATATTCTCCCTAGTGCAATTCTTTCATGCTCTCTGTGTAATGCAACTATTGTTTTCTTTGACTTTTCTCACAACATTGCTGCCCACTATTTTTTTTCTCAAAAATCAATTATTACATCACGACTTCTCAATTTATTCTTTTGTGTCTTTGTAAAGTTTGGCTACACATTGTGTATGTGAGTTGAGGCCTGTGCACTCCAGCATTCTGTGCAGATTGGCTAAATGTCTCTTTGTTCCTCTTTTGCTCCCTTCTTTCCTTCAAATTTCACCCAGGAGTGCTCCACTACTGTGCTTCCCCTAGCTCTTTTATTGTTATTTTTTGAAATGGGATGATGCTGGCCTCAAACTTGTGGTCACCCTGCCTCAGCCTCCTAGCAGCTGGGACCAGAGAGATGTGCCCTTTTGTGCCCTGCTACTGGCCTCTTCCTTTTCCTTGGTGCCTTATTGTCCTGTTGATGACTCTGGGACAGCCACTCTATCACTTGTGTTTGTTCTAAGTCTCATGTGTTGTATTGTAGATAGGCACATTAAAGGGCATTATAAAAGTTGTCATTTGTATGTATTGTTAGGAGAGGCATCTTTTCAAAATATACTTTGCCCTGTACTTAATTGAGTTGCTTTCTATTTCTTCTCATTCCCTGGTACCAGGGACCCAATCTTGCCTTTTTCCTGCTAAACAGGTGCTCTAGCAGTGAGCACTCCCCTAGCTCAGGTGGTGAGTTTGCTGCTGCTGTGTGTGTGGACTCCACTGATGACCACGTCAGTAGTTGCAGCACTGCAGGTTTTCCTCCATGTTTTCATCTGGTCCCTTTCTTCTTAAACATCAGGGAATTTTAACCGCTGACATCCAATTTAGCTTTTATCACCATGATTAATTCTTAGGTGGAATATGCCAGAAAACCCAGGCTGGACTTCTCTCTGTGTTCAGAGAACCTCAGTAGCCCTGGAACCATCTTGTGATGATTTTCTTCATAAACAGCATGTGATCAAAACTAGGTAAAAAGAGCCCCAGTTGAATGTCCCAATGTATTGGTGCCCCCTTCTTCACCTAAGAATCTGAAGTAAGCATCTCCAGAGACCCTCACCATAATTTTCTTTAAAACAAATATCAGAAAAAAGTTTTGCAAAGAACTCAATATGCGTTAGAATGAAGATGTAATGATGTTACTTCTTTTCTAGTAAAGCTGGAAGACACGTGAATAATCTCAAAAATGATTAAAAATTCACTATCTTGAACAACCAACAAAAAAATTTATGTAGACTCCTTCAAAAAATAAATAAATTAATAAATAAAATAAACCTCTACCCCCCTAACTGGGTATAAAGATGATTAAATTCCAACATCAAGGTACAGAAATTTTAGGTGATACCTTTCTGAGCCCTGCTGTCAATGAATCTGCTCCCTGAATCTTCCCCAGGCATCCAGCCTCATACGCCCCACATCACTAATAGACCCTCAACTGGCAAAAAATTTCACATGGTAGCCAAGAATTTTTCTTTTAACATTAATAGCAGGGTCTCTGATGGGATTCAGGAGCACTAGTTTCAAGGCTCCCAGACACTTTGGAGCTTTCTTACCAGCAGACATGACCCATTCGAAGTCCACAGTGCGTGTAGCATCCTGGAGGTGGTCAGCCTTCATGAAGGCAATACCCCTCTTGACCCTACAGCCAATAAATTTTTAGGATCCAGCTTTCCAGTGCTTGCCCTGTACTGCAAGGGGTTTGCATGTTTATATAAACTTCTGGGTGTTCTTGCTGTGCTCTGCTGGGGTCATTGTGCCCAAGAGGCCTGGACATTGCTGGTTTTGGGGTCTATTAATGACTGTGGAGCAGGAGGCACTTGCATGGATGCCCATTTACTCCTGGGTCTGATGAACATCCTGGGCCATGACCACCCAGTTGTGCCTGGATCTGCTCTTCACTGTCGCCTTCTTCCCTGCACTGCCTGAGCTCAGAGTCCCCTCAGTTCTCCACACTCACATTCCTCTTTCCTGATGGCCTTGGTGGGCACCAGGAAACATACCCCCTCTTAGCCTCATGGGCTCCTTCCAGATCCCTCTCTGCACAGGTCAGCATGGTGAATGCCGCAGGTTTGGCATCTCTTCCTGATATGGAGTCTTGGTACACTGGGCCCCAGGGTCAACCTGGTCTGTGCCACGGGGTGGACTACTTTCCCTGTCCTGTGGAACCCTGGTATACACTGGTATACTATGCCTGTACCCTGGGTACCCTGCCAGGAGGAGAGAGGACCTCCAGCAGAAAACCTGGGTTCTGATCTGCTGTGATATTGTGATTTAAGGACCTCCATTGACCTGTCCTCTGCCCACCCTAGGAAAGACTCTGAAGGGCAACCTGGATGTATTATGCTCCCTGGAATATGTCTCCAGGGAGAACTGAGTTTGTGTCATTTGTGACTGGCTGTGATTAATAATGTTTTTACTTGTAGTCTGAGGTAAACACAAATTCATTCAGCCAAAAGTGAGTTGACCAAATGGGAAAAGGGGTTGGGACAGAATTTTTTTATGCATTTGGATATTTTCCTTGGAGAAATTTAGTCTTCAAGTTCTTTGTTCATTTTCTACTTGCTCTTTCTCATTCATGTGTGCACACATAATACTAGTTGTGTGGATCTTAATGTTTCATGATGTGAGCTTTCTTCAAGTCTAGTGAACTTTGGCTCTTATATATAAGCCTAAAGAGCACAGAATTATTGGTGTTACTTCTCAAAATTATCCAATGATGAACTTCATCAAGACTGGAATCTTCTATACTCTTCTGATCTGCATATTCTCAGGATGACAGCTCCTCCTTCCACTCCCACAAGATCCGAATGACAGACCTTGTGTTCAAATTCATTTTTTGAAGAGTTCATAAACCTATGAGTTTGGTGCATAAGCATCCCAGAAGCACAGAGACATATCACAAATGCTGTTTGTGAAGAGTTTGGGCACAGCTGGGAAGCTTCAGTGAACATATGAATAGATGTCAGATATGGAAATGACATTCTACTGAACTCTGGAGATTGGATGAAAACCAAAAAGAGACTTGGTGGAGGTGAACAGTGAAAATTCAGAGTATGAATTTCTGTGACTTCATATGTGAGGTCTTGCCTATATCCTGGAAAACTAATTCCTTATACTAATTTGTAAATGCATTAGTGGATACAAGACATTCATGTCCTACTGAAGTTGTAACAAATGTTATGGTTCACTAAATTTCCAAGTTTATTAGAAAACATTTTGGTCATAATTAGTCTCAGAAAATATTAATTTTTAAAGAAGAACATGAGATTTCTTTTTGACAAATAAAAAAACTGGTACTTAATTTAAGATGCACATATTTAATGAATAACATACATCCTGATTGCAGAAAGAAATTTTCCAAATTGACTTAATAATCATTACTCAACACACTGATTCTTGTTTCTCATACCAAGGTGAACCCTAATAAAGCT
Source organism: Callospermophilus lateralis (assembly GCF_048772815.1). Classification (NCBI taxonomy): domain Eukaryota; kingdom Metazoa; phylum Chordata; class Mammalia; order Rodentia; family Sciuridae; genus Callospermophilus; species Callospermophilus lateralis. The sequence continues at coordinate 11,272,730 of NC_135326.1, read as the reverse complement.
CTGTGGGAAATTATGATCAAGTGTCCATTGATTTTATCTTGTTGGAATTTTTTCCATCATAGAGAGTTAGTCTTGTTGGGCACAGTGTCACACACTTAGAACTCCAGTGGACCAGGAGGCTGAGGGAGGAGGATGACAAAGTTTTGCTCATCACCTTAGTGAGGCCTTAAACAACATAGCAAGACCCAGTGTCAAAATAAAAATTAAAAGGTGTGTAGATGTTGCTCAGTGATTTTGCACCCCTGGGCTTAATCCCCAGTACCAAATAATAAAAATATAAATATGGATTTAGTCTTTTTTCTTCATTTGCATTGCTCTCATCTTCCTAATGGCTCTAATTGACAACCTGTCCATGATCCTTCTCACCCACTTGAATATCCTCCTGCACACGTTCCTCTATTACCTGCTTAGTTGGCTGTCCCTCATTGATGTAAGTTTCATCTCCTCACGTGTCCCTAAGATGGCGTTTGCTTTTCTAGTTTGAGAATGTGAAATTCAGAGTTTCTCCTTTCTTTTTTTAATAAGTGAAGACACACTATTCCTGATATCTGTGTTATTTGTTCATTTGTTTGTTTTGGTACTGGGAATTTTATTTATTTATTTATTTATTTATCTATCTATTTATTTATTTATTTATTTTTTGATGGGGGCATCTAATTTAGGGGCACTTGTTTACTGAGCCACATCCCCAGCCCAATTTTATATTTTAATGAGAGACAGAGTCTCACTGAGTTACTAAGTGCCTCACTTTTGCCAAGGCTGGCTGTGAACTTGTGATACTCCTGTCTCACCCTCTTTAGGGATTACAGGGATTACAGGCATGTGCTATAGTGCCCTGTGATAATAGGTCTTTAAAAAGGGCTTTATCAACTCCTGTGCTCCCATCACATATACACTCCATATCTATCTCTTACTGCTGATTTGGGCCATCAATCATTTTTTTTCTGCTATGTTCCCATGATTTTGGCCCTAGTTTGTATGAACATCTGGTTTCAGGAGAACACACTGTTTGTGAGCACCACCTTTTTTTTATGTTTGCAGTAACTGGAATCATTTCTTGTGGTCAAGTCTTTCTTGCTCTGTGTTGTATGCACTCAGGGCAGAGGAAAAGGCCTACTCCACCTGCAGCACCCCACTTCACTGGGCACCCTTTGCTTACACTTACCCACAGCCAAGATCCCTCTGGTCTTCAGGAGAGGAGAAGGTTCTGGCTGTCTTCTCTACCACCTCACCCCAATGCTCAACCCCATCTTCTACAACCTTAGGAACAAAGAGGGGTTGGGGCTCTGAGCAGATAAACCCCGAGGGTCTGTTGTGCATAATGTAGATAAACTTTCTGCCTCTTTCCCCGGACTTAGCTACAAGTCCATTCAACAATGCATAGTAAATAAAAATATTACTTCACACCTAGAATGTAGAGACAAAAACAATCTAGAATATAAGTACACTTTTCAGGTCTGTAGAAAATTGTCTTATAAACATGTATAATTTGAAATAAGACTTCAATTGTGTATTGTCCACTACATATAAATGTGTGTATTTTCTGCTAATGTACTATCATAGAGGAGATTTTTTTTCCTGCTCTTGCTGAAACAAGATTGGAAATTGTCTACCTGGATTGGCATTCAGCATAACAATTTCAATATATTAAATTTGTCTTCTAATATTGTTAATTTATAATTTATGTACATCCAAAACAGGAAAAAAATTGTTGAGTAATGGATCTAATCAAAAGCAGTACAATTTGTGTTTTCTTCCCCACATTGTATAATTTAACCATTATCAATTATCTTTCTTTCAATTTAGAGAAATCATTACAGAATTCAGCAGAGAACTCATTAGAAATATTAAACTCTTCATTTTTGATGTCACATTTCAAACTAATGCTTTTTTGTGAAGGCTGAATGCTAAGCGAATGAACATCAATGAGGACTCAGAGTTGCCAGCAGAGTTCAAGGGTGAGGGCAGGTAAGATATAATATGGACAGGCCAGGGTTCAGTCTGATGAGCCACATTAGATACATGGAGGGCCTACTACTATCTTCCCCATGCTCAGCACACAATCCAGTAACATTCTGCATAGCCACTGCTCCTTGCATATCCACAATGTATGTCAAATTACTCTTTACATTCTGCCTGCCACTTCTCATACATTTACTGAAATGAGTGAGGGAAAGTGAGCACTTATACACTAAGATTTTCAGTCACACTTAGCACATATTACTAGATGATCTTAAAAATATTTAATTTGAGAAAAATAGATTATTTTCCCAAGGTTTTCTAGAATATTTCTAACTAGAAAAGTTTTGGTATAAATTTCTGATGAATCATTAAAAAATAAAAATTTTATTATGCAAAATTCACAATTCTCCAAAAGTAATTTATATTCTAATAATATGTAATTCATAGTATAAATGAAATTCATATCATCCAGGTTTTTAAACTTTAAAAAGAAGCAACACACACACACACACACACACACACACACACACATATGGATATTTGGCAGTTTTGAGTATCCAAACCACAGACGTGCAACTATGAGGCAAATTTTTCACCTCTAAGGTATACTCCTGGATGTAAATTTAAGTACAAACTCATCAACAGTATTCATAGATTCTCACAAAGAAGTGTTCAGGAACAAGAAAGAAAACCAGCTTCTCACAAGTCTGTTCTCACCTCTTGCACTGTTTTACACCCAAGAGAGAACCTTTCCAAATAAAACCAGACAATGGCTCGCATTTACCAGCAAGGCCTTTAAGGATTTCTTTGCAGAGTGGAATATTAAACATACCACTAGTATTCCTTACAGCCATCAGCAGCAAGGAATAGTGAAAAGGGCCCACAATGAGCTGAAGGCTGCCATTTGAAAACAAAAGGAGGGAGACAGCACCTCCTCACCGTCTCCCCATGGTATTCTTTTTTTTTTTAAAGAGAGAGTGAGAGAGGAGAGAGAGAGAGAGAGAGAGAGAGAGAAATTTTTAATATTTATTTTTTAGTTATCGGCGGACACAACATCTTTGTTTTGTACGTGGTGCTGAGAATTGAACCCGGGCCGCACGCGTGCCAGGCGAGCACGCTACCACTTGAGCCACATCCCCAGCCCTCCCCATGGTATTCTTGAGACTATCCTCTTTACTCTGAATTTATTAACAGTGCCTAAAGATGATGACTGCACACCTAGCTTCAAACATTGGCCCCTTGATTGGGCCTTTTCATTAACACTTAGTACAATATAAAGACTCCTTCACCAATTATTGGTAGAAGCCTTCACCACTCATGAAGTCAGATAGGCGGTTTGCTTGTGTCTTCCCAGAAAAAAATCCACAGCAAATCTGGGCCCCAGCCTGGCATATCTGACCCTAGATGTCTACCCAACATGATGGCCTGCTGCACAATATAAGGAGAGAGGAAGCAAAAATTCAAGACGGCATGAGGACTCCAGAAAGAGAAATATCACAGGATCACATGGGGTGATATAAAAGGACTAATTCATCAGGACAAAAATATTGGAGAAAGCCAGGATCGTGGTTCTAATTCTCCTGGGCAAGTTTTTTTCTACTTTTATGCAGAGCTGTAACCATCGAGAGTGCCGTGGCCCAGGTAAATTGGGCCCTTGTCACTAGACCACCCCTTTTTGCTGTGGCTAATTGGGAAGGGGCTTTACCTAAGCTCTTTCTCTAAAAACTCCAACTCATTGACCCTGAGTTATCCATCCAGGAGGTGACTGTAACCTGGAATGCCAGCATTTGCAAACCTACTCTGCCCATCTGTATCTCTGTAGTAGACAAAGAAACCTATAATCCAATCAGAAGGGCTAAATCATCACAGTGAGGAAATATTCAAAAACAAACTACAACCAGAAAAAAGTGAAAATAGAAGAAAAATTTATAAAGGATATTGAACACTGAGCAATAATATTTGTAGAAAAGAGAGGAAATAAATTATTAATGGAATCAGTTCAAAGTGTTTACCATCTGAAGTCAGGCATGACAATATTAAAGGAGTTTTGAGATTATGGGAAGGTTGTCAAGATATTTTACTATTCATAATGTGCAAGGAAAGACAATTTGTCCATGAGATTGTTGAGAGGCAAAAGGACCAGAGGTACTGTGGATTTCAGGTTCTCTCCAATAAACTGAAAGGATCAGGGAATTTTCAAAATAGAATATTGAAGCTAACTAGAATGTCATTTACACAGAGCCTAAAGTAAATATTTTTAAAGCCTCCAAGTTTAAGTTCCCAGGACATTTTTAAAAATTATTTATTCCTTCTGCTTTGTTATATATCACAGCAGAATGCATTTCAGTTCCCAGTTCACATAGAGTATAAATTTTTATGACTCTGGTTGTACATAAAGTAGTGTCACACCATTTGTGTCTTTACACATGTCCTTAGGGTAATGATGCCCATTTTATTTCACCATTTTTCTTACCCCCATGCCCCTCCATTTTCATGTATCCCCTTTGCCCTATCTAAAGTTCTGCCATTCCTCCCATGCTCTTCACCATCCCCATTGTGGATCAGCATCCTTATATCAGAAAAAAACATCTGAATTTTGTTTTTTTGGGAAATTGGCTTACTTCATTTAGCATAATATTCTCCATCTGCACCCATCTATCTGCAAATGTCCTAATTTTATTCTCTTTTTATGCTGAATAATATTCCATTGTGTATAAACATACCACAGTTTCTTAATCCTCTCATCTTGAAGAGCATCTAGCCTGGTTTCACAAATTAGCTCTTATAAATTTTGCTGCTATAAACATTGGTATGGCTGTGTCACTCTAATATAATGTTTTAAAATCCTTTGTGTATAAACCCCAGAGTGGGGGCTGGGGATGTGGCTCAAGCGGTAGTGCACCTGCCTGGCATGCATGCGGCCCGGGTTTGATCCTCAGCACCACATACAAAACAAAGATGTTGTGTCTGCCGGTAACTAAAAAAAAATAAATGTTGAAATTCTCTCTCTCTCTCCCTCTCACTCTCTCTTAAAAAAAAAAATTAAAAAAAATAAATTCCGGAGAGGAATCCTGGGTCAAATGGTGGCTCGATTCCCAGTTTGACAAGGAATCTCCATAGAGTTATCCATATTGGTTGCACCAACCTGCTCTTTTTTCATCAATATATGACTGTCTCATTTTCCCCAGATCCTTGCCAGCACATAATGTGTTTTGTGTTTTTAAAAGCTGCCATTTTGACTGGAGTGAAAGAAAATTTTAAACTAATTTTGATCTCTAAGAATCTTTTAAAAATAAGCTGTGTTTCTCAAGAAAGAGAATAGTGAAGGAAGAAGATGTGAGCTAAAGGGACTCAGGGTCAACCAGGAACCAGACAGGGCTGGGATCTGATTGGCTGTGCCTTTTTTGTGGAGGGGCGCCAAGTCAGAGCAGGCTTCTTAGACTAACATCACTCCAGGCTAGGGTACATCCTGATGGGTTGGTTTTCCTTCCTGAGGTGTAGATCCTCAGGCAGTAGCTGCTCTCTGGATGTTACACTCTCAGGTCTCATTGTAGTGAAATGTATCTGTGTAGGATCTAATTGGAGGCCACATTCTCTCTGCTCTGTAGAAGAACAGGTTATTTCCCACCCACACATGGGCCACCGCCCCTAATGCTATTCACCTCCTGATGACAGGTGGCTGACTCAAACTGTTGTCCTAAGTCATCTCTCTATGATCCTTGTCCTTCCTGTGCAACATGCATTTCCTGACCCTGATCTTTGAGCCAGAGGACTCCTGAGTCTGCCAACGGGGAGGGGTCTGCTGTGGTTTGAGATCCAGTGGTCCAGCTTGACCTGACTTTGCTCTTTTTTTTAGAGAGAGAGAGAGAGAGAGAGAGAGAGAGAGAGAGAGAGAGAGAGAGAGAGAGAATTTTTTAAATATTTATTTTTTAGTTATCGGCGGACACAACATCTTTGTTTGTATGTGGTGCTGAGAATCGATCCTGGGCCACACGCATGCCAGGCAAGCATGCTACTGCTTGAGCCACATCCCCAACCCCTGTCTTTGCTCTTTGTTCTCTGAAGAGTCCCCTGGGAGACCCTCATTCTTACAACCAATTCAGAGCCCTGGTTCCACAAGGGGATGGGCAGAGGCCAGCAGGCCATGAAGGAGCATCAGTGGTTGCTGAGCCCCTTCCCCAGTAGCTGGGCATCCTGCACAACCTGTGCAAACATGGCTGCAGCCTTGCCATGGCCCTTTCACCCTGTGCTGGTGTGACACAGAAGACCAAGGGCAGTGACCAACTGTGTGGAAAGAGCTGGAGCTTGGTCCAAACAGCTCCTTATTCTGTCCTCAGGCATTCTTTGCATGATGACCAGTGATTCCCCACATCAGCACTTAAAGTCACAATGCACAATCCACACTGAATGAAATGCACCCTCAGGGGCCACTCTGAGCACCCAGCAAAGAGACCAGAACTTCCTGCAATTAGAGGCTTAGACAAAAGACTCTGATCAATCCTGAAGGAGACCACTTTGCAAACAGAAGGAGCTTCCAAATTGCACAGACTTGAAAGAGTAGAAGAGGAAAGCCCCACAGGACCAAGCTGACTCTGATAAGACATGGCACGTGACAAGAAATCAAATCCTTGCTTATGGCTTTCAGAAGCAACAAAGGCTCCACCCTCTGAACCCCATCCCTTCCCCAAAGCCCTTAATTCTTAACACCATCACTTTTCGGGTACAGATTTCAATATAAGAATTTTTGGGGGAGTCCCATACTCAGGTCATTGCAATGGCCAGAGGGATGGTGTGTCACTGTATTAGTCTTCCTGGACTGCTGTAACTAAACACCCAAGCTGAGGCTTGTAGACCACAGAACCTGACTGCTTATCAATGACCTCATGTCAGTCACCACCTGTAGCCACCTCCACCTTTGCCTGAAGGCCAAATCCAACATCAATTCAGTGGATCTTGGGATAAGAAGAGAAATAGCAGCTGGCCAACCCTAGGAGCCCTACTTCCTTACCAACTCCCATGCTTTGTGGAACAGAACGCCAGCATATTGGGCCAGCGCTTTCCCCTGTCTCCAGCCCACTTCATCATCTCTGAGATCTTCAGCATCCTCTGGGCTGGGTCATCCCCTTCAGGCCCAACCACACACTTGACACTGTTGGCTTTGTAGCCCAAGTCCCCACAGAGGCTCCAAGTTCTTAACCCATAAGTGTCAAGGTATCAATTCTGCAAATGTATCAACAAAATTATATTTTTAAATTATTATTAATAGAGGTAGTAGTACCAGGGATTGAACCATGGGTGCTTTAGCACCGAGCTCCATACCCATTTTTAGATTTAGTTTGAGACAGACTCTAAGTTGTTTAGGGCCTTGCTAAGTTGCTGAGCCTGACTCCCAAGGTGCAATCCTCTTTCTTCAGCCTCCTGAGTCACTAGATTTACCGGTGTGCACCACTACACCTGACTTCAACATGATTATTGACATTGTGCATCAAAATAGGCTGGAAATCATAATGTAGAGCTTATGTTTTATTGCATTATGATTTAACTGTTTTTAGATAACAATGTTCTCTGTTATGTGCTGTGTCGAACTTTCTCAACTTCTCCTATCTAAGCAACCTCCCTTAAATACCTCTCCACATGGAAGCAGCTCTCTCTGACCCTAGAGCATTTGTAACCCAGGATCATGCTCAGTACATTTGATATTCTACCCACCAGCACCCAACATACTTACTTTCTGAGGACCCAAGGTCTCCTTAATAAACATAGTCTTGTCTGCTGCAGTGGTGTATGCCTATAATCCGAGCTGCTTGGGAGGCTGTGACAGGCAGATTGCAATTTGGAGGCCAGTCTCAGCAACTTAGTGAGGCTCTGAGCAACTCTGCAAACCTTGTCTCTATTAGGATATTAAAAAGGCTGGGCATGTTACTCTGTGATTTAGCACACTGAGTTGAATCTCTAGTACCAAAAATAATAATAATAATAATAATAATAATAATAATAATAAATAAATAAATAAATAAATAAAATAAAAATGTAGTAGAAACAACCCAGAAAATGCACCGGGCTGTTAATTTAGGATGTTCGCAGGTGAGATTTGTGAAATGCATTCTGAACGTACAGAATTTGGGATTTCTGGATGTAACCCCATCTGTAAGTCCAGTGCCTATGGAAACGTGAATATTCAAATTTCCAAATTAAAAGAAAGACCTTTCCTCCACCTCCAGCACCCTCTCCTGATTCCAACTCTGACTTGAGGCAGATAAGCCTCCTGCATGCATTTTCAATTAATATTCACTCCCCAAGGATTTAGGGGAGCCTCGCAATACAGGAAGCTCTAGTTTTTTTTTTTTTTTGGTAAAAATACAGAACTGATTTGGAATATTGAAAACAGATTATCTGTTGCAGCAGAAGAACCAGGGTCCTGCTGAGAGCACCATCACACTGATCTCCAGTAAGAAGACACTTGGCCTCGTGTCCCCATGGCTTAGCATGCAGATACCCCAGGCCCTGAGTGCATCCATGGAGCCTGGAGTAAAGCACCCTAGAGATTGCAAAGGCGGAGCCTGGTAGAGCTGAACACTCACTGATTCTCTGAGGCGGGTTACGCATCACAAAACTCTTGGTGGTGAGAAACTGATGTGACTCCATTTTTGAAAAACTAGCCTCTACCTCAGAGCAGGACCTGTCCAAGGGAGGGGTGACTCTTGATCTTGGAAAACCCACAGAGCATTCCTAGGCAGGGAGAGAGCTATGTGCTGAGTTGTTTGTCTATTAATAATAGAGATCTGCAGTGCCAGGTGTCTCTGACTCAGCAATGCTACTTCCTGGAAAGACCAAACCATGTTTTTGGCCTACACCTTGACCCTGAAACCCATAGAAAACCACTAGCAACAGCCAATCAGCAAAATACAGGGAAAATAACTGGAATGCCAGGTGACCCTTCTCCCCAAGTAGTCTCAGTGATCCATAACATGTAAGGAAACCATGTAGTTTGGCGGGGCACACTCTTGCAACTCCTCTTGGCCCCACCTCTTGAACTCACCAATCACCCCTACCCAACTTGTTCCTGCCAGGGAATGTGCTAATCAATGTTAAGGGTTGTTGTTTGATTTTCCCATGGTGTGAAAAGATTTGTGTGTGATTTTGTGTCATGTAGAGTATCTCCCCCCAAACCTATAAAATCTCACTGAACAAAAAACCAGGACTCACTCCCTGGGACGGCTGTCTTGGAAATGGTTGTGAATCCAGCTAGAGCTTGCAGTGAAGACTCCTGTGTGATTGCATCAGATTTGGCTCCTGGAGGTGTATGGGGACCCAGGAATCTGGTATAACAGTGGGAATAAAAAATAAACCCCCCCACCACCGTACTCAAGCCCCACCCAGTTAAAAAGCTCCAGAAGCCACAAACTCACTAGGCAGCCAGAAAGGAGAACCTGTCCCCAAGGGCACCGCCCAGGTCAGAGTTTGCAGGTTAATTGGATTTAGCCAGCAGCGCGGGTGGAACCAGGACTGAGATGCCAGCAGAGTTTGGGGTGGATTGTGGACCCTGGTTGGGGGACAAGATCCTGCAGCAGCACCAGCCGCAGCCTTGGGATCCCCAGAGCAGAGGGGCGCTCGGCAAGTCAGGCCTCACTCAGGCCCGGGGAGGGGTCTAGCGACGGCCCCTGGGAATGAAGTGGTGGTGTCCTGAGACCCAGAATCACCTAAACCCAGCCCCGGGCGCCTTCTCTGCTTGGCCTGGAGAGCAGTGCTGGGGTGGGGCACAGATGGAGGTGGAGGGCCAAGCAGGAGGAGGGGGCTCAGCCCGAGCAGAAGGGGGAACTGGGTCGAGCTGCGGAAACTGCGCCTGAGGGTATGTTCTTTCTAGGGCTTGTGGCTTTGCTTGAAAATGTTGGTACATCTGAATCCTTGACAAGGAAACAATACACTGGAGGGGAACTTCCTCCTGAGAGACAAAATGAGGTCAGTCTGTGCAGTAGAGGGACATGTGTCAATCGGGCAAGTGAGTGTGAGCTCACAGACATGAGCCCACAGATGCCTGAAGCCTAAGTCCAACAGATAATACTAAATCCTACATACACTTTTCCCTTTCTTTACATGCCTATGATTATCCTTCTACAAACCTCAAAGTCCTTGTCAGCACCTGAAGACAGCATAAGGACAGGGTTTCCTTGGCTTCCTGGTGAAGCTGCACTGGTCAACGTTTCTTTCCTGCTTTGCATCATGACCTTTTCTGTTTGATTTTGGGGCAAACACCTGACCAGACCTGTGGGATCCCTAGACTCAGGTCTCTGCATGAGACTTCCTAACAGTCAAAGTAGAACATCTACACTAAGCACGAGGCACCCATTTTATTTCCACCGCACATTGCTGCCCTAGAGGACTGCCTTCCTTCCTCCCCCACCCTCTCTGCTGGGGATGGAACCCTGAGCATCAGAGCCAACCCCAATTGCTTTTTTTCATAGCTCAGGCTGCCTCCTCAAAGCAACAGAGGCCAGGAGGTGATGAGAATTACTAAAATAGTCTTCAAATTGTTCTCATTTTTAGATAGTATGTATGGGTCATACATATGATATCTTTAAATAGTGTTTCAGAAATGTGGAGACTGTGTCTTTCTAAGTTGCTTGAGGTCGCATCAGCTGAAAAAAACAATATATATGTTATATAGTTCTTTCATTTTCTTTGAGGTACTGGGGAATAAACCCAGTGGGGCTTGACCTGGACCTCTGAGCTACATCCCCACCTTTTTCATTTTATTTTAAGAGAGGGTCTCACTGACCTTGGGCTCCTCCAGCCTCAGCCTCCCCCAGAAGCTATGGTTTGTTTTTGTGTTGAGGATAAACCCAGGGCCCCACCATGATGGGAGAGCACTCTATGGCTGTTGCACACATACAGCAGAGCCACATGGCACCTCCATCCCAGAGGCTAAGCCAAGGCTTCCCACCTGGATTAGTTCCCAGCACAGCGGGAAGCTCCGCCTGAAAAGGGCTGGTGCCAAGAATCTGCCATTAACCCAATTTCAGCCAGTGATTGGATGACGTTAGCTGTCAGTCACGATGCAGAGGCGGGTCTGGAGGCCATCCATCCGGGATGCTGGGGGAACTGTCCAATCAGTGCGCAGAGGGAGGGGAAGGGCGGGCTTCTGCAATCTCTCGGGCTTTTCTTCCTCAGCGACTGGGCTACTCCTTCTCTGGCGCCTGAGTTCTCTCCTCAGTGAACCAGGTGATTCTCGCTCCCTGTGAACCCCAGGATCTTGGGTGATTGGAGGTTCCTCAGAGAACCCCAGTTCACCACGGAAGCCAAAAATGGTGAGTATGTGTCCAGGATTGAAGGTGCCGGGTGAGCACCTGCCTTGGGACCCAGCACGTTGGTGAGCTAAGGAGGGTGGTGGAGTCCGCTTTGGCGGTTGGCCCTGTCCCCTGGTTCCCTGGGTTTTGAAGGGTGGCTCAGGTCCCTGGTGTCCCCTTTGCTCCCTACTGGTGGCCCACACCGACTCTTCCCAACGTGGAGGAAGCAGGGCCACAAATGCACCTTCCTTCTCCCAGGGGAGCTCCTCCAGAGGCTGCTGTTTGTCCTCCAGATTGCAGGCGCCTCCTGCCTTCTAAAAGTCACCTTCCCTCCACCTCACAGCTCGGCCAGACGTTCGTTCTTCCCACTCGGTCCAAATGGACACCTTCTGCTAATTTTCATTATCACTTAGTGAAATATTGGAAAGAATCTTTCTTCCTTCTTTCCTCCCTCCCTCCCTCCCTCCTTTCCTCCCTCCCTCCGCAGCCTTAACTTGGGATCCTCCTGCTTCAGCCTCCCACATATCTGGAATGACAGCCTGTGCCACTGTCCCTGGCAAGAAGGACAATTTTGAAAGCATTTGTTTTCTATTTGTGAATATTATACTTGAGGGGAAAGAATAATCACTTAACACTTCCTTGTGTTTGGTCAAAATAACTGCCTTAAAGGGAATAAGGAGGTTGTTTATAGATCCCAGGGATATGGAATCGTGGGCTTCATCAATAGAGTATAACTGCTCCTTTTTCTGATAGTCCATGATGTAGAGTCACCCCAGTCATGTAGTCACGTAAGCACACAGGGTAATAATGATGTAGGGACAAAGGAGGCAAGGCACTGAAGATAGCCAGAAACTGTTTTATCTTGCTGCAGCCAGTCTCAGAGGGCACAGCTTTTGCTGTAATCAATCAATCAATCCCCTGAACCCTGAGTTCAGGTGGTTTTAGGGTTTTATACTCATTGTGTAAGAGGAGTTGCTCAGAAGTTCACATTGTAATACTGAGACTTTCAAATAACTCTCAGACCACACAGTCTCATTCCAGTTAAGCCTTTATTGCTGGCTCTTGGCAGACACTCTGCTCTCAAAAGAATGAGATGGTCAGAGTGGTGCCCCTGCCTTCAGTTGGCTCCATATTTAAGCACAAAAACCACAAAAGGGACATTTGGGGTTCAGGCAATGCAAGCAAGGTTGAAAGTTGTGGTCAGTTAGTCTCCAGTTGGCACCATAGATCATTCTGTGTTCTTGGGGGATTTTCATGAATAAAAGAATACAAACTGCCCCAGTCATGACTTTTTTGTGTGTCATGGCTAAGTTCAGAAAATGGAGTCACCGTAGTCAAGTTGTCACATCACACACATAAAAGCAGCTTTTTCTTTCTCTGTTCTGACCAAGATAACCCTTCAAGGACAGCACCTGATAAGGGGAGAGCTTCTTCTCTCCTTTCTTTCCTCCCTCACCAGCTGTTTCCATGAAGCCTAGTTGGTAAGTTCTTTGTGAAGCCGAGCTCAAGGCCAGAGGCCTTGTTTGCACATTTCTACAAACTACTATACTGGATACAAGTGTGTAAAAAACTAGTAAGGGGAGTTCGAGTCCAGCACTTGGAGTGCTAATTTCTTTCAGACTACTGGCTCAGTAAAATAGGGCAACATAAAAATAGGAAGTTTGTCTACACTGAACTTTTTGGTGGACACTGTTTTGTTGACAGTCCTAAAATTAGCCATGGTGAAGATTTCTGGAGAAACCCAGTTAAGATTTTCTGTGAAAAAGGGGATGCCAGTACAATAATGTCTGAATCATTTTCAGTCCTTCATCCCCAGCTCTTTTCTGTCTTTTTTTTTCCAAAGACAGAGAGAGAGAGAGAGAAAGAGAGAGTGAGAGAGAATTTTAATATTTATTTTTTTGTTTTCAGTGGACACGACATCTTTGTATGTGGCACTGAGGATCGAACCTGGGCCGCATACATGCCAGGCGAGCGTGTTACCGCTTAAGCCACATCCCCAGCCCCCCAGCTCTTTTCAATATGATTTTCAGAAAGGATCTGGGTATTTTTCCCAGCCTGACCTGAAAATTGTGATCCTCCTGCCTCAGCTTCCAAAACTGTTGAGATTAAAGGCATTGACAACCCCAACTGCAGAAAATAGTTCATTTTAACCCAAATATTAATGACTATTATAAGGTACATGGATTCAAGTTACCCTGAATGATGTGTGTGTCCCTCCCTGGAAGAGATTACATAATTACATCAATTCTTTCTTTCTTTCTTTTTTCTTTTTTTCTTTTTTTTTTTAATATACCAGGGATTGAACGCAGGGCTACATCCTTAAACACTGAGCTACATCCCCAGCCCTTTTTATATAGTATTTTCACATATGATCTCACTAAATTCCTTATGGTCTCACTAAGTTGCTGAGGCTGCCTTTGAATTTAGCAATCCTCCTACCTTAGCTTCTCAAGCTGCTGGGATTACAGTTGCGTGCCACTGTATCTGGCCTACATGAACTTTACAAAAGAAACTGTATCACTGCATTAACCAATTGCATTGGTAGGAACATCAGATTGTTGGGGTACAGAAAAAATAAAATTTTTTCTGTATGTCTGTTATTGCATTCTGAGCTCTGGTAGATTTTGGAGATGTCTGGTAAGGTTAGGGATATAATCTGAGAAATTTTGAGATTGTGGTCTGATACAGAAATTAAGATGATTGGCTATTGAAGGGCTTAAGTTAGCCCAAAATAATTTTTGTTCTCCATAGAGAACCCTGCCTTTCTACCCTCATGGTGGTCTAGTTAGCTCAAATCAAGTACTCTGAAGGTTCTTTGATGTAGATGCAACTGTATAGAGAACTTGAGTTCACAGCTGTAAAAATCTTGTGCTTCTCCTTACCTTCCTTAGGTGTAGACACCATGTCAGATTTCTTGGGCAGAGTTTCCCTTTGGACACTTCACAGGGTCCCATGTCCTTCCTCAGTTACTATCCTCTCCTGGAGCTGCCACAAAGTGCCCACAGCTGCTCTGTGCCCTGCAGGGTGAACAGAACTTCAGGCCCTGGGCCAGCTCCTCCTAGGGGACAACCTGAGATGTGGAGTGCAGCCTCTCAGGGAAGCTGCTGGGGCTCTGGGCTGAGGAATCTCCTGGAACAGGCCTCATTTAGACAGCTACTTTGGTCCCTGGGACAATGACCCTGGATGCTTTCAGGGAGCAAGACCAGGAGGTAGTATGTTCCTGCTGTCATTGACCTTCCCTGCCCCTTGAGCCTGACACATGTATTCTCCCTCAGCCACAAAGCTTTCTGTGCATCACTTTGAAATGATGTGCTCACTTATCTGAGGCCCAGGTTTATTTATTGAGAACCAAATGGGATGGACTGTTATTAAATAGGCAAGAGAGAAGTGGATTTTAAAAAGTTTAGTTACATTTCCATTGTTACAAATCCCAACTTACAGCCAGGTACAGTGGTGCTCACCTGTGATCCTTCTTGCTCCAGAGGTTGATACAGGAGTGTTGCAAATTTGAGGACAGCCTTAGGAACTTATCCAGCTCTTATGCAGCCTGGTGAGACTGCATCTCAAACTAAAATATACAAATGACTGGATGACTGGGGATGTGGCTCAGTAGTAAAATGTCTCTGGGTTTAATCGTGGGGTACCAACCCCCCCAAAAAAAAGAAAGAAAAAAAAGAAAAAGAAAAGTCTTAATTACCTAATTTACCTTTTGCTACCCTTGAGTATGTATAGAAAGTCTGTAAGATTCAATCTTGTCTTTTCCGTGATTTCAAATTGAAATCCAACTCTAGATTCCAAAATGCCATGTAAGATCCAGAGAAACTCTGTCTTGCATTTTTGCTGAAGAATTTGAGTCCAATTCTGTAAAAATAATGGTGGATAAATTTATGAATGTGATTTCATGAAAACTAGTTTGTGTCCTTCACAAGGTGATGAATTTGACAAAAGGATGACAGTTTTTCACTGTTGTTGTCTGGACTTGGCAGGTTCATGTTAACTGTGTGGTTTTTTGGTATCAGGAATAGAGCCCAGAGGTGCTTAACCACCAGCCCCTTTTAGATTCTTTGTTTTGAGACAGAGTCTTGCTACATTGCCTCTGCACTCAGACTCCTGAACCGCTGGGTTACAGGTGTGCACCATCACTCCTGTCTTCATTGTAAATTTTAAGGACAATTTTGGCAATACCTGAAGTACCCAATTATGATGATTTAATCACTGAATATCAGTGAAATAGTAAATGACACTTGTTTTCTGGAAAGGAGCCATATGTCTGTGTAAATAAGGGTGCCGATCCCTTCAAGAACACTCCCGGTATGTCACCTGATTCCTGTTTCCTCCTGAGTGCCTCCTCGTAGGGCCACCCCTTTGGGAGCTGGCCTTTTGGCTTATGAAATTTGGGTGCAACATAAATGCTCTCTCTACTCTGTCGTGTACAATGTTTTGGCTGATCTTAGGTATAGGGCACTATTTCCAATTTTTTGAAAAGTATTTTTTGTTGTTGCTGTAGTTGGAGAAAATACCTATTTATTTATTTTTATGTGGTGCTGAGGATCAAACCTAGGGCCTCTCATGTGCTAGGCAAGCACTCTACTGCTGAGCTGGAATCCCAACCCTACTATTTCCATTTTTAGATGTAGTTTTCCTTAAGTTTACCCCCAAAATACAGTAAACCATGCCCTAAATTTCCAGAATTTCCTGAAATTCTCAGTGCTTTCTCAGAGAGTGTCGATTATGGGAACATTCAATCTCCTTTGTGAGAAAGTGTGTTGTCTTTTCATTGATTTTGTTGTATTTTATGCCTCTAATTGTGTAACTTTTATATTATAATAATTATTTTTATCTGTCATAACGTGTATTTTTTTTGTGTATGTGTGTGTGTGTGTGTGTGTGTGTGTGTGTGTGTGTGTGTGTAGGACTGCTGGAGATTGATCTGAGGGAAGGCCCAATACATGCTTGGCAAGTTTTCTACTACCGAGCTACTTTCCAGTCCAAGAGAATTAGTATTGTAGACTGTTGTTTATTTATTTGCTTACTTTTGAGTGGTGGGGATTGACGCCATGGACTTGTTCATGCTTAGTTATCCTCCAGAAATGAATTTCAATTTGTGAGCAGTGTTCTGGAGGTGGGCAGGTGTTTTACTGGGGAGTAAACCTACAGGCACTTGACCACTGAGCACATTCTCAGCCCTTCTTCTTATGTATTTATTATTTCTTTTTATTTTCTTTTTTTAATATTTTGTATAGTTGTAGATGGACAGAATATATTTATTTTATTTGTTTATTTTTCTGTGTTGCTGAAATCATATCCAGTACCTCAAACATGCTAGCAAGTGCTCTGCCACTCAAGTACAATCCCAGACCCCTTTTTAATTTTTGGTGAAGACCAGTCTCTCTAAATTTCTGATTGTCTTGCTGAGTTGCTGAGACTGGCCTCCAACTTGCAATTTCCCTGCCTTGACCTCCCTTGACCTTTCTAGTGGCTAAATTACAGGTGCACACCACCACACCAGCTGTTGGAATGACTATTTTTAAAAAAAAAATACTTATTTTAAATTTGCAGTTGGACACAATACCTTTATTTTAGTTATTTATTTTTATGTGGTGCTGAGGATTGAACCCACGGTATTGCATGTGCTAGTTCGGTGCTCTACCACTGAGTCACAACCCCAGCCCCTGGGGTATGTTTTTGGTTTTTGAGTGTGGTTCTCTGTCAGAGGCAGGGACATTTTCTTTTTGCCTGTTCCATCACTGTGAAGACATCATAAGCATGCTTACAGATATGAATGGTGGCCTGTTTCACACCCAGACTGTGTGGGATAGTTCAGGAATCTAGGCTACAAACTTGTTGCTTTACCACACTCTGGAAGAACTTCTGCCTTAGGTTTCTTTGCAACAACATTGCCACAGGCATGATGAATCTCTTTCACAACAGACAACCATTGCATATGTGGCCCAACCTTGGTCAAAATGTCCTTGAGCAGAACATTGGTATGTGTCTCATGACTATATATTATGGTAGTGAACTGCCTGCTGTTAAGAAGAGTTTGACAGTCATTGGACATTCATTGTTCCCATGAGACTTAGAAAAGTCGTGCCTGCTGGTTATTATGAAGATTATTTTGAGAGTTATAAAACTTTGTAAGGCTGTTGTTTGGACAAGGTGATATTTTTGGGTCATTGAGTTATTTCTAAGACATGTGCCATCTTTCACTTACCCCTTTCTGGTTTGACAGTAACCACAGGAAATTATAAAATTGTTGTGTGTATTAATAAATAAATTAATCAAATAGAGAATTCATGTTTGTTTTGGTCATTTAATACTAAGCTAGTTGACTACATTTGTTCTGGAGTAAAGCACCTGCAAACTTCTAGTTGTTCTCAGTGTAATCACAGAGGATGAGGTCAATCTCCAGAAAATGCATTGTGACAACCTGTGTGAAAGGTTGTCTAAATGTTTTCTGTGAAGGAATATCCTTAGTGACCCCATGCCCAGAGAATGTGGGTGGGGGCTGGTTCTAGGCATTTCTTTAAGTATGGAACAATAGACTTTCAGAGGAAACAAGACATTAGTAAATACCATGTTGTCTATATTAACTTTGTAGGTACAGGGAGCCACTGTAATTGGCAGAATCTTAGTTTCATGATTCCTGCAATTTCCTACTCATCACCTTTCTTTTCTAAACATAAGTACTATCAAAAGTGCTTATATTAGCTATGTACCGCACAACACATTTCTAGGACATGTAATAGAGATGCAACCAATAAAGAAGTTAGGAGTAATCTGTGAGCCTATCTTACTTCCTGTGAACTCACCAAAGAAAAGGTATAAAACACTATGATGTTTGCGTTCTGAGTAGCCGATTTCTAGTGTTGGAATGCCTGGAAGAGGTTGAGTACAGTAAAGTTTTGATGGTCCAAATCGTGGAATTAATCGAGAGGCCAGGGAATCATGTGAACATCATGCATGTTGAGTATAGATTTCTCATGCTGTCAATCTCTCCTGGCCTCCCCTATACATTTGGT
This sequence comes from Callospermophilus lateralis, assembly GCF_048772815.1. Taxonomy (NCBI): domain Eukaryota; kingdom Metazoa; phylum Chordata; class Mammalia; order Rodentia; family Sciuridae; genus Callospermophilus; species Callospermophilus lateralis. The sequence continues at coordinate 11,254,462 of NC_135326.1, read as the reverse complement.
GGAATATTTTAGATCTCAGTGACCTTTGAGGATGTGGCTGTGAACTTCACCCAGGAGGAGTGGGCTTTGCTGGATCCTTCCCAGAAGAACCTTTACAGAAATGTGATGCTGGAAGTCCTCAGAAACATGTCTTCTATAGGTAATAATGATGTTTTAAAAATTAATCAAATAGAGAACTCATGTTTATTTTGGTCATTTATGTAGAAGGTGAAAAGGGAATCAGTTGGTGAATTAATGCAGCATAAATAGCATGTATCATTTGGCAAAGCATTGTTAGCTCCTAAATATTCATAAAGATTGTTCTGTTCTCTCATTTTAGGAAACAAGTGGGAAGACAAGACCACTGAAGTTCAGATTGAAAACTCTGGGAGCAATGTAAGGTAACTGTACTCACAAGAGGAGTCCATGAGGGGGTCTGAGAACTGTCATGTAAAATTTAAAGGAAACCAATGAAAGAAGTATGCATAATTTGAGAAGTATTTATTCTTATAGTGCTTTTTACCAGAAATATATACTTAGCTGTAACAGATATTCAGTCTTTTCAAAGTATTTGATATGCAAAAAGTACTATGAAATTGCATATGTGAATATCACTATTTGGATAATAGCCATAGAGAAGCTGTGTTGCAAAGGATTGTTTGCTTTCAATTTTCTTATTTTTAGGCAAGTTGAACAAGTCAGAAAACTTAGCCTTTACCTGATGTTGGTAGTAATGTAAAGGTCTATCAATAAATAGAAAATTGTGAATGAATCAAGCATTGGTTATGTGCTGGTCACTTCTTCAAAGAAGTCATGGTAAACTTCCAAGGCACAGAAGCATTTGGGGAAACCTTCAAATCATTCCAATTCGTTAATTGAACAAAGAAAAATTTTAATAGAGTAAATCCGTGTGACTTCATTATGTGTGCAAAAGACTTCTTATATCCTTCATTCCTTCATAGGCAGATCAAATCTCACTCTGGACACAAATCCTACAAGCCTGAGGAATGTGAAGAGAAGCCATGTGAATTTAAGCAATATAAGAAATTTCGGGTTTCTCCCAAAAATGTTCACACACAAATGTTAATACAAACTGAAGATGGACCTTATGGATGTACAGTACCTGGGAAAGTCATCAGTCATTCCAGTGACATTCAAAGGCATGGAGATACTCATACTGGGTGTCAACCCTATGAATATCAGCAATGTGGTGAGGCCTCGTCTCCTCCCACAGGTGTTCCAAGACACATGAGAACACACAGTGAATGTAAACGTTTTCAATGTGAGGTATGTGGGAAAGCCTTTTGTTTCTCCTCTTTATTAAGAAGACATGAAAGAACTCATGCGGGAGAGAAAGTGTATGAATGTAAACGAGGTAGTCAGACCTGTATTTCATACACAAGTCTTCAAAGGCACATGGGGAATGAACATTTCAAATGTAAGGTATGTGGGAAAGACTTTCCTTATCCTAGTTTACTTAGAATACATCAGAGAATGCATACTGGAGAGAAGCCCTATGGATGTAAGCAGTGTGGAAAAGCCTTCACTCAGTCCTCTGGCCTTCACTCACATGAAAAAATTCATACTGGAGAGAAGCCCTATGCATGTAAGCAGTGTGGCAAAGCCTTTGCTACATCTCATCAGCTTCAAATACATGGAAGAATACACACCAGAGAAAAGCCCTATGAATGTCAACAGTGTGGAAAAGCCTTTACTAATGCCTCCTGCCTTCAGAAGCATGAACGAACTCATACTGGAGAGAAGCCCTATGCATGTAAGCAGTGTGGCAAAGCCTTTGCTAGGTCCAGTGACCTTCAGAGACATGGAATAGTACATACTGGAGAGAAGCCCTATGCATGTAAGCAGTGTGGCAAAGGCTTTGCTAGATCCACTAATCTTCACAGACATGGAAGAATACATATTGGAGAGAAGCCCTATGAATGTAAGCAGTGTGGCAAAGCCTTTTCTACATCCAGTTCTCTTCAGATTCATGAAAGAATGCATACTGGAGAAAAGCCCTATGAATGTAAGCAGTGTGGCAAAGCCTTTGCTACATTCAGTTACCTTCAGTCACATGAAAAAACTCATACTGGGGAGAAGCCCTATAAATGTGAGCAGTGTGGAAAAGTCTTTTCTACATCTAGTAACCTAAAGATTCATGGAAGAAGACATACTAGAGAGAAATGCTCTGAATGTCAACAATGTGGAAAAGTCTTCACTACTGCCTCTGGCCTTCAGAAACATGAACGATCTCATACTGGAGAGAAGCCCTATGAATGTAAGCAGTGTGGGAAAGCCTTCACTCAGTCCTCTAACCTTCACTCACATGAAAAAACTCATACTGGAGCGAAGCCCTATGATTGTAAGCAGTGTGGCAAAGCCTTTGCTACATCCAGTTACCTTCAGATTCATGGAAGAATGCACACTGGAGAGAAGCCCTATGAATGTAAGCACTGTGGCAAAGCCTTTGCTAGATCCAGTCACCTTCACTCACATGAAAAAACTCATACTGGACAGAAGCCTTATGATTGTAAGCAGTGTGGCAAAGCCTTTTCTAGATCCAGTTACCTTCAGATTCATGGAAGAATGCACACTGGAGAGAAGCCCTATGAATGTAAGCAGTGTGGCAAAGCCTTTGCTACATCCCCTATGCTTCACAGGCATGGAAGAATACATAGCAGAGAAAAGCGCTATGAATAACAACAATGAGGAAAATCTATTGCCACATCCTGTCTGCTTCACACACGTTAAAAACAGATACTGCAGAGAAAACGTATGCATGAAAACAATTGGTAAACTTTGCTGTTATTACTGTTTCACTCATATACATGTAGGAAGTTACTGGAGAAAAATCCTTTGAATGTAAAACCTGGTAAATTAATATTTCATGTCATCCTCAAAGACAAGGAAGGACTCACACTGCTGAAAATGTGTGTGTGTGTGTGTGTGTGTGTGTGTGTGTGTGTGTGTGTGTGAGAAAGAGAGAGAGAGACAGACAGACTCTGGGGATTTAGTCTGGTTGTGCTCTACCACTTAGCTACATTCCAGTTACTTTTTATTTTGAGACAGGGACTTGCTGCATTTCTTAGGATCTTCCTAAGGTGCTGAGGCTAGCCTCCAACATTGATCCTTCAGAATCAGCCTCTCAAGTCTCAGGAATTAAAGGCATACACCACCACTTCCAACTGAGTAACTCTTTAAGTGTATTAAATTATCACAAATTATTCCATTTTCCCTATTGCCTTCAAAGCCATTTTATTCACATTGAAAAACAAACCCTCTGAATGTAAGCAGTGTGGCAACACCTTTGCTACATCCCATCAGCTTTATAAACATGGAAGAATACATACCAGAGAAAAGCTCTGGAATACATACCAGAATACAAAGTAGAGAAAAGCTATATCCTGTCAGCTTCCCCTCCAGCCCTGTTTTCTTCTCATATATGAAAACACAGAGAGAAGCCCTGTGAGTGTGAGAAATGTGGGAAATCTAGTTTTCTCAGTCTTTTCCTAAGGCCTCAGAAGATTCTTTTGGAATAAAAAGAATAAAACCTATGCAAAAAAAAAAAAATAAGTTATTGAGCTGTTCTAGTTTTGTTCAATTGTATGAAAGGACTCATACTGTAGAAAATGCTGAGGATAAGCCATGTGAGGCAGTATTCAGCTTTCAGAGTTTACTCCAAAGACATAAAGAATTAACATCTGGGAAGATCCTTTTTCTCTCTTTCAAAATTGTAGTAAGACTTTCAACTTTCCAGGTCCCTTAGAACAGTATGTAAGAAACCACACTGGAGAAAAGTCCTGAATGTAGAAATGTGGTAGGATCTTTGCTTGTTTCAGATCCATTTGAACTTGTTCAGACTTGAGGATATTTTAATTTTATTTCATTTTATGTATTTATTTTGAGAAAAAAACTGTAGGTGTGCGAAAATGTTTGTGCCTTCATTTCTTTTTTTATCTATTCAGAGGTATCAAAAATGCACCCTGGTTTGGAGAGGAGCATTGCATCAGCATGAAGATTTTAAAACAACATGTTTTCTTGGTTGAATCTCTCTTATTTTTAGATTCCATTTTCCTGTATTTTGAATCTTTTGTGTCTAATGTTTCATTACATATTCTGTATGTTAGTTTAGGCCTCTCCACTCCTACCTTTTGTACAGGTTGGTGAGATGTCTCTTCTGAACTTCTTTCCTCTCTGTCTTTGTTCACATTTCACCCAGGAGTGCTCCACCACTGAGTTTCTCCACAGTCCTTTTAATTGTTGTTTTTTGAGATGGAGTGAGGCTGGGAGCTGGGACCATAGGGATGTGTCTGTGTAACCTGAAGCTGGCCTCTTTCTTTTCCTTGATTGCTTATTGAGCTGTTGATGACTCTGGGTCCCCACTCTTGACACTTGTGCTTGTTCTAAGTCTCATGTATTGTGCTGTATGTAAGCACATTAAAGAGCATTATAACATAATGTCATTTGTGTATATTACTTGGAGAGGCACTTTCTCAAAATATGTTTTGTCCTATGCTTGAGTTGCTTTCTTTTTTCTTTCCCCAGTTCTGGGGACCCAATCCTGCCTTGTGTATGGTAGGCAGGCATTCTTGCACCTAGCACTCCCGTAGCTCAGGTGATGAGTTTGCTGGTGCTGTGTGTGTGGACTCCACTGATGACCACATCAGCAGATGCAGCTCTGTAGGTGTTTCCTCCACAATTGCAGATGGTCTCTTCCTTCTTAAAGGTCTTTTATATCAGTGAATTTTTTTTAAAAAACTACATCCAAGTTAGCTTTTCTCCCCATGAATAATTCTTAGGTGGAATATCTAGAAAACTCAGGTTTGATTTCTCTCTGTGTTTAGAGTAGCTCAGTAGCCCTGGGAAAATTGTGTGATAGTTTCAGGTTTAAGGTTAAGAAAACCTACTTAATACACTCTACATGACCAAAGGGTTGGTAAGGAGTGTCCCAGTCTGATGTGCTAATATAGTGGCATTCCTTTCACCACCAAAGAATCTTAAATAAGCTTCTCCAGAGACCTTTGTTAAAATTTTCTTTCAACAGAATGTCAGGTAAAGATTTTGCAAAGATCTCAATATGAAGTCTCAGAGACTTCTGGTTTTGTGATAAAGCTTATAAGACCTCGGACTAATCTTACAATTGGTACACAAAGTACTTTCTGTGAACTAAAAAAAATTCTTCACGTATACACCTACAGAAAATATAAACCTCTATCCCTGTCCCACTGGGTGTAAATGAAGATCAATGAAATTCCAAGCAGTGAACCAAAAAATTTTAGGTGATACACCTCAGAATCCTGCAGCTAATAAATCTAATCCTGGAACATCTTTGGGTGTCTAGGCTCATGTGCCCTACATCATTGATGCAGCTACAGCCTCCCATCAGGTGACATTCTGCAGTACATGCTGTGGAGACGGCTGTTTCTTCTCAGGCTAAAGGATCAAAGTGAGGTTACAGAACAACTCCAAAGCTGTGGACACACATTTTCTATCATGTCCAACTACAGCATCAACTAGTTATGAAAATTAAATATTTCCCTGGCTCATGAGAATGAGAGGATCTGGGAAAGGGCTGTCGGGGATGAGGGATGGGGACATGTGCTCGGTTCATAACCTTCCTTTGATCGCAGGAAGAGGCTCCCAGTTTTCCTATCTTATCACAGCTGGAGGGACTCATTGTAGCTCCTTAGGCCCCAGATTCACCTGCTGCTGAGGAAGAGGGTGACCTGACCTTGTGTGAGGAGCTTTTTCCACTGACAGGACTTTGACCTGCAGGCCAGGAGACTGCAAGGGAGGCATGGTGTTCAAAGGGCCATTCTCAGAACCATCAGCCAGTCTCCTCACCCCCAAGCCTCATTGTGCTCCAGCTGTCATCATTCAACAGTGACCACGTGTCCCTGTCCTGTGGAAAAAGGTCCCAAGCATCACCAACATGCAAGTGGAAGAGGCCACAAATCATTTAACTTGGGAAACCAGGAGGCCTGAGAATGAAGCCATCCAAGCCTCTCTGACCAAGCCCAAGGTAGGAGACAACCCTGGGCAGAGCATAGTTTTGGTGTCCTCAGCCAGAGCAGCATATCAACATGTGTGGCCACCTTTTCCTCTAACCTTCCTTCACCAGAAGGAAACCAAGCCTCTGGTGAGACACACCCATCACAGGGACCAGGGATGGAGCCAGGACCCCTGTCCAGGGGTATGACTCCTGGAACCCACGTGTAGCCTGAGCTTTCCCCAGAACAAGGCAGAACTCCCACACCCAGTATCTTTAATTTTCACTTTAAAACTAGAAAAAGGGGGCTGAGAGGATTCCTCGGGGTGTTTTCTGGCCAGGCATCTAGTGTGGATGGGCTGGCACTGGGGTGGGCAGCAGAGTCTCAGTCCTCTCCTCCCACTCCAAATCCCCCTCCAGGGAAATTCCTGTGTCTAGGCTGTGGTGCTGCTCTTGGTGCCAGAGGACAACCCCACCTCAACCCCAAGCCCTCTGTGACTGTCCTGACCATGGGAAAGCTGGTCATCCCTCAAGGCTGTTTGACACATCTCTGGGTCTCATGTTCCTACTCAATTCTTTGAATTGCCCAGAGCTCAAGGCTGTATGCACCCAAGTAACCTGAACTGAGATCTGGGGCAGAGTTGGGTCCACTCCTCACCATATTTCTTGTTCTGGGTCCCAAGGGCTGATGAAACATGGGGATGATGCAGGCCTGGGATTATTACTGTCCTGGAAATGGGTCTTTGAGAGGTCTGTGCAGAACCCCAGATCACATCAGCAACCCACGTGGCCTGGGTCCTGATCCCCACTTAAGATCTGCCCTTGGCAGGAGCAGCCTCCAGAACTCAGCCTTCACATGGGAGGAAAATGGCATTTCTGTCGTTCTGTCATTGCTTCCCCACTCATTGTCCTCGTGGCACATGACTCTTCTGTTAGACATGAGGTCCTCTTTCAGGTGCCCAATTCGGCTTGGATTTTCAGCTGACCCTGAAATGGTTCATATTGTTAAGAGCATGAAAGGAGCTGACAGGTTGCCTTTATGTCCCAGGGAGGCCACAAGGTTGGATCACCTAACATTGTGTGGACTCTGCAGGCTTTTGTGTATCCTGGAATGTGCTTGGGTTTTCTGCAATAACAAACCCAAACAAACACAGAATAACCAAATTGTAAACTCTAATTGACATCAAACTAAGGACTTTCCATCTCATTAATGAAATATTTTGCTTTGTGCCAGGTGTGGTGGTGTTGCCTTAATCCCAGCCTCTAGGGAGGCTGAGTCAGGACGATCAAGAGTGTACAGACAGCCCCAGCAAAGTTGAGCTGCTAAGCAACTCAGAGACCCTGGCTCTAAATAAAATACAAAATGAGACTGGGGATGTGGCTCACTGATTGAGTGCACCTGGTTCAATCCCTGGCACCCCCATCTTCCTCCCCCCCAAAAGCCAATTGTTTCTTCTGATTGGCAGAATCCTGGACTCTGTGGCATGTCTGTCATTCTGTCATTGCTTCCCCACTCATTGCCTCCTGACTCCGGATTCTTCTGTTAGACATGAGGTCCTCTTTCAGGTGCCAAATTCAGCTTGCATTTTCAGGTGACCCTGGAATGGTTCATATTGGTAAGAACGTGAAAGGAGGTAACATGTTGCTTTCATATCCCGGGGAGGCTACGAGGGCGGATCATCTAACATTATGTGGACTCCACAGGCCTTTGTGTGTCCTGGACTGTGTTTTGGGTTTTTGCAATAGGAAATCCAAACAAACACAGAACCAAATTCTAAACTCTATTTGACATCAAACTAAGGGCATACCATCTCATTAATGAAATATTTTTTTTGTGCCAGGTGTGGTGGTGATGCCTTAATCCCAGCCACTAGGGAGGCTGAGGAAGGAGGATCAAGAGTGCACAGGCAGCCTCAGCAAAGGCCAGGTGCTAAGCAACTCAGTGAGACACAAGCTCTAAATAAAATATAAAATGGGGCTGGGGATGTGGCTCACAGATTGATGCCCCTGAGTTCATTCCTGGCACCAATGGGTCCCTCCAAAAAGAAAAGCCTACTCTTTTTTCCAATTGGCAGAATCCCAGCCTCTGGGACAGTCATCATTTTGCTGCTCCTTTGCTAGCAAACAAGTTTTTATTTTTTTTCTTGTAATCTCACAGCTGTGTCCTCATTATTGGATTGGCATTGGGAAAGAGGGTGGAGACTTCAGGTACACCTGTCTCTTGGCTGATATCTCTCAATAAATTTTGGTTTTAAAATATTTTGCCTGATGTTGGGGAGGTAGTATAGTAGAACTGTTTTCATAGTGTAGGACTGTTTTCATAGTGTAGGACTCACATTCTCTTATTTTCAAATTTGTTTTATACATTTGTATCCCAGCAGTGACCCCTGCACATAGCATGGAATTGGACCTTGTTTTCATTCTGTCTGCTAATTTCTACCTTAGGATAGGATTGTTCACTCAATTGCCATATAATGTCACTGTTGATATAGTTTGATTTATGTCTGCCCTTTTACAATATTCTATTTTCTTATGTCTTTTCCCCTCTATTCTTCTTCAAGGTGTTGTTTTTTAAAAACTGGCCATTGAGCTTAGGGGTGCTGTGACACTGAACTACATTCCCTGCCCCTTTTAAATTGTATTTTGAGAGAGGGTGAAGGTAAGTTGCAGAGGCTGGCCTAGAATTTTTGACCCTCCTGGCATGATTTTCACCACCATCCCAGGGTATGGCTCTATTTTTGTTGTTGTTGTTGTTTTCTAATAAATGATTTATTCATTGATTTGTTTCATTTTTTAAATGTATTGGCCTAGTGATGTGTCATCATATGTAAAAAATAAGCTCACTTGGCCAAACCTACAGATGGCCTTGTTAGAGACCTGGCACTCTTAAACCACAACACAAGAAAAAGAGCACAGGCTCCAATTTTGAATCAAACTAAATCAAAGTTATATTTACATATCCAAGAGCTGGCCATGTCTGTCTCTCCCTAAAGCCTGGGCTAGAGATACCCCAGCTCTCTAGGAACAAATTTTTATAGTACAAATGTTTGCAAAGAGGGGAGTCTTGAGAACTTACAGTAACCAGGATTTGGACAAGCATAATACAAAGTCAGATAGTAGGTTAATGAACTACATGGCTTAACATTTCAAGGTAGGGAATAAATTCAGATCCCAACATTAGAATGTATGAGGTACCACTGAGGTTTCAGAGAGGGTTGTTATCTGGTCACGGGGAGCCATGTATGGGTGACTTCAAGGCATGGGCAGGCATTCCAAGGAAGTTTAGAAATTGCAGTAATTTATAGTAAAACAAAAATTAGTTTTCTTGAGTTTTGGACAAGATGGCTCCCAATCTTAAGAAGGAATTAGGCGGGGTTTCAGAGTTATATTCTCAAACCCATTACATTTATGGTCCCACCCACCTTCTTTGTACCACAATAGCAAAAGTGCTGTAGATGGAGCTCAGGGGTTCTATACCCCGGTCATGGATTCAATGCCCAGTACAGGAGTGGAGGAGCACCTAGAGTTGAGTTCTCAGTCCTAGACGGGTATGTGGCCACTATTCCACACTTGGGGGAATATGACTGTTTATATGTAAGCCCCCCTCCCCATTGTCATTGATAATGTTGGTGGGAGACTGTTTTGGGGCCAGTGTGCAAGATGTGAAAGACTTCACCAATTCAAGTTAACAGTAAAAATACAATTGTATTTACTTTCTGGGAAGGGGTAGATACTGAAGCCAGAAATAGACAGGCAGTCAGTACAGACAGGTAAATAGAGTCAGGTCTGATCAAAGAGGCCAATTTTGAGTGAGTCTGGCACGTTGGAGACTGTCCCCTGAGGGCTAGAAATGTTAATTCCTTCAGAGCCCTCACTCCACCCTAATCAAGAACTGCCCTGGCTCCTTCCTGTTGCTGAGGTAGCCTCTCCCAGGAATTGCCCCTCCTTATAGAGAGCTATTAGGTTGTTATGTGTCCTTGGCTGCTACATCCTGCCCTTCCCTTTTCAGTCCCCCCTGTTTGTCACCTTTGTGCCAACTCACCAAGCATTCCTGGGCCTCGTCACCAAAGCAGGAAGGAGAAAGATAAGGGAGAAAGGCATGGAGAACCTGGGTTCTGGGCCTCTCAAATTCACCAGTTGCTGAGTGCACATGGAGGACTGAGCTACCCTGCAATAAATACCTCTTTGCTGCTTACAGGGATCCTTGCCTCTTGTGGTCTTTTGGGTCTTTTAGCTTCACTGATCAAAGTTCCTTTCCTTCTTTTAATCATAACCTTTTCTGTTTGGTTTTGGGGTAAACAGATGACATGATGTGTGGGATCACCAGAGTCAGGTTACTTCCTAGAACTCCCCTAATAGTGGAAGTAGAACATGGACATTAAGTACAAAGCAGCCATTTTATTTCCAGTGCACATTGCTGCCTTAAAGGATTGACTCCCCTTCCCCATTTTCCCTTGTTCTACTGGGGAGAGAACACTGAGCCAAATCACCAACACCAATTGCTTACTTTCTTAGCTCAGGCTATCTCCTCAAAAGATTAGTGGCCAGGAGGTGATGAGAATTACTGAAATGATTGTCAAACTTTTTTAATTTTTAGATATCACACATGTGTGATATATGTGACATCTTCAAAAATTTTTTCAAAAATTTTGTGACTGTCTTGCTAAGTTGTCTAAGGTCGCACCGGGTGATACTATATATGTATATAGGTATCTTTTTGTTTGAGATTCTGTGGTATATTCCCTTTGGGGCTCAACCTCTGAGCTAGAATTCCAACCCTTTTATTTTATTTTCAGATAGGATTTTCCTGTTTGTGAAGCCAAATTTATTATTTATTTATTTATTTTTTTTAGTTAAACAATGCTTTTATTGTTTGAGTACATACATAAATTTATGCCACCAGGGCAGAGGCTGTGGATGACTCATATATCCAATTTGGGGGAAGGACCTGCTTGGTCTTATAATACTGAGCCAATCGGTGAATTCGGCTCTCTATCAGAATCAGGCGCAATTTAGCATCCTTATCCTTTCTATTCCTCTCAAGATGCTTTCGAACAGCAACTGCTTTCTTAATTAAATGATAGAGATCCTCAGGAAGATCAGGGGCAAGTCCTTTGGACTTCAGGATTCTCAAGATCTTATTGCCAGTCACAAAACGTACTTGTGCAACACCATGTGAGTCCCTCAGTATCACACCGATCTGTGAGGGAGTCAGACCCTTCTTAGCCAGTTTGTAAATCTGCTCCTTCACGTCGTCAGATGTCAACTTCAACCAGGTGTGGACGCTGCGGCGATAGGGCAGAGCCGACTGGGACAGGCCCTTCCCGGGAGCATGCATGCGACCCATGATGGCGGCAGTCAAGGACCAAAAAGTGTGAAGCCAAATTTAAAGAGGAGAGTTTATGTAACCAGGTTAATGGGGTGTAATAGGAGCCAAAAAGAAAATGGAGTATAATCTGAGCCTGGGAAAAGCAGAAAAACACCTGAGAAATTAAAATATTAATGTCCCATGACCCTGGGCAGGTCTTAAATCAGAGTTAATGAAGTAGCTCCCAGTAAAACAGGGAGATGCTAATCAAACCGCCCTAAGCTGTTCCTGCCCTGGTTTCTGCTCCACATCTCATCAGTCCACCAGTTTCCCACCCTTTGACCTTTCCACCTGTGCTGGGAGCCATCAGCCAAGTAGGTATGACAAATTCCTTGCCAGCTTACTCCCATGCTGTCTAGTGGAAGGACTTCTGAAAGGTGACCTTGCTCAAGGACCAGGGCAGGATCCGTGTTTAGGGTGTTCCCCCTTTAGAATAGGGCGGTTTAGCATAATAGATTAGGGTGTTCCCCCTTTAGAATAGGGCGTATCCTGCTGCTGAGTTCCTCTTGAGTTCTTAGGGTCAGACAGTATAATTCGGGAGACAGAAGCCCAGGAGAAGTGGATTTGGGCAGAGAACGTGGATTCCCCCAGAACGTGTTTGTAGACGGCCTGTGTGAGTTCGGGAATAAAGAATTGCTGTTTGAATCTACAAGCTGAGTGGAGACTCGTGATTTGTGCCCAGCCAGAGACTGCAGCACACCTGCATCCCCCATCACATGCACAATAAAGGGAAATAAAGGACAGAAAAGTGGGAGGACAAAAGATGACCTTAGGTATAAAAGGGAGAAGACCTTGCTTTTCAAGGGATTTCTAGTTTCCAATCCCCTTCTTCCTGGGGGTTGGGTGTTAATCTTTTCTGCTCTCCCTTAATTAAGCCTTCCACTTTCCACTCTCCACGTGCTTCTCTGGTGTTATACTTCAGCATTTGGGGAAGCAAGGACCCGTCACAGTAAACACAGTTAACACTGTAGATCCTGACCTGAACCTTGGGCTCCTCCTGCCTCAGACTCCCCAAGTAATTTTTTTTAATTGTTGTTTGTTTCTGTGGTGAGGGTAACACCCAGCGCATCACCCATGCTGGAAAAGCACTCTCAAAGCCATAGCTCAATCCCATCCTTACCAAGTTCCAAGCAAAGGCTTCTAACTTGGATATTTTTCCAACCCAGCAAAGACACTCCACCTGAAAAGGACTGGGACCAAGGATCTGTCACTCTAGGATATTTTAGGAAGTGATTGGATAACATTAGCTGTCAGTTATAAGGCAGAGGTGTTCCTGGAGGCGGCCCATTAGTGTTTCTGGGGTGGAACTGTCCAATCAGATTCATGAACAGAGGGGAAGGGCGGGCTTTGGAAATCTCGCGGGCTTTTCTTCCTCACCAACTTGGCTCTTCCTTCCTGGGCCCCATGTGCTCTGCCCTAAAGGCCTAGGTGATTCTGAGCAGCCCATGTCCCGGAGATCTCTGGTGCTCAGGGGTTCCTTAAGAGAACACGGGTCCCCAAGGAAGATAAAAATGGTGAGTATGTGACAGGGGCTGAAGGTACGCAGTCAGCACCTGCCTTGGGGCCCCGCAAACCAGTGAGCTGCAGAGCCTGGCGGAGTCGCTTCTGGAGGTTGCCCTGGGTCTCTACCCTGGTCCTGGCGCTTGGGATGGATGGTAGAAACTTGAAGTCACCTCCCTGGCGACTGACCCTAAGCCTCTATCCCCTGGTCCCGCGGGGTGAGCTGGGTGTTGGGTGCCCGAAATTGGTGCAGAGGGTGCGGCCTAGTCCTCCATGGTATTTGTCTCTGGGATCCTGCCCTCTGGGCCTGAGGGGTGGGCAGGTCCCTGAGGTCAGCTCAGAGCATGAGGCCCAATTCTTGCTGGCAGGTGGCCCTGGGCTCCATCCTGTAACTTCCATTGTTGAATGGGCTGCTCAAGTCCCTGGTTTTCCCTAGCCTTCCTGCTGGTGGCCCGCCCCCACTCTTCCAAATGTGTAGGAAGCAGGATCCCAAATCCACTTTCCTTTTCCCTGTTTAGAGTCTCTGAAGGCTGCTGTAGGTCCTTCATTTGCAGTGGCCTGCTGCGTTCTAAAATGCCATCTTCCTCTCCACTTCCCATCACTCTCAAATGTATTTTCTTCCTGTGTTTCAAATGAACACAGTCTATTAATTTTCACTTTTCCTTTGGTGAAGTATTGCAAGGAATATTTTCTTTTTATATTGGGGATCAAAACTAGAGAAGGTTTATCAGTTAAATCCTCAGGACCCCCCCCCCCCTTTTTAAAAAGAGATCATATACCACTTGTTTTGGACACAGTCCTCCAGTTTATGATCATCCTGCCTTAGCCTCCTGAGTCCCTGGGATTACAGGCATGTGCCACTATCTCTGGCAAGCATAACCTTTTTTTTTTTTTTTTTTTTACAAAAGAGAGAGAGAGAGAGAATTTTAATATTTATTTATTTATTTTGGCGGACACAACATCTTTGTTTGTATGTGGTGCTGAGGATTGAACTCTGGCCGCATGCATGACAGACAAGCATGCTACCCTTTGAGCCACATCCCCAGCCCATAACCTTTTTTTTCTGTTTCTGAATATCATCCTTTAGGGGAAAGAATAGTAACTTGACACATCTTGTGTTCTGGTAAAATAGCGGCTTTAAATGAAATAAGGCAGTGGATTATTGATACTAGGGATATTGAATCTTTAGCTACATCTTCAGCTCTTTTTTGTTTGTTTGTTTGTTTTGGCAGAAGTCATTTTTCTTCTTGACTTTTATTACTTATACATGACAGTAAAATGCATTTTGACATATCATATGTAAATAGAGTGTAACTTCTCCTTTTTCTTGTTGTACCTAGTGTCCATTCACATGGCTCATGCAGTCAAATAGGATAATAATGTCTGATTTATTCTCTTGTCATTCATCTCCAGCCCTTTTAAATTTTATTTTCAGACAGGATCTGGCTATGTTGTCTAAACTCGCCTGGAACTTCTGATCCTCCTGTCTCAGCTCCTTAAGCTGTTGGAATTAAAGGCACTGGCCACCATACCTGAGGGAAATAGTTTATTTTGACCCAAATATTAATGACCATCCTCAGGAACATGGATTCAACTTATCCTGATTGATGTATGTGTCCTATTCTGGAAGAAATTACATCTTTTCTAATAACAGGGATTGAACCCAGAGGAACTTAATCACTGAACTGTATCAGCAACCCATTTTATATTTTATTTTGAGACATGATCTCACTACATTCCTTAGGGCTTTACTACGTTGCTGAGGGTGGCTTTGAATTTAGCAGTCCTCCTGACCCAATCTCTCAAGCTGCGGGGATTACAGTTGTGCCCCACTGTGCATGACTGACAAAAACATTTGAAAAGGAAGTTATGCATGAATACATGAACCAAGTGCATTGGTCAGATGATCAGACGGGTGGCTATAGTAAAAAAGGGGAAATTTCTTCTGTAGGTCCATTATTACATTGTTAGCTTTGGAAGATGGTAATTATGTCGGGTAAGGTTGGTAATATATTCTGAGAAGTTCATTTGTTTGGAGAATTTTTGAATAATACAGAAATTAAGGTAATTGGCTTTGAAAGAGTTTAAGAGAGCCCAAGATAATTGTTGCCAAGCATACAGAACCCTGTCTTATACCTCATGGTGGTCTAGTTCCCCAAAGTCAGGTGGTCTGAAGGTTCATTGATATAGAGCAAGTTCATAGAGAACTTCAGTTCACACCTGCCTAAATTCTGTTTTTTGTTTATCTTCCTAAGGGCTAGACACCTAATCTGATTTTCTCAGGCAGGCTTCTTTGGACACCTCAGAGAGTCCTATGTTCTCAACCACTATCCATTCCTGGGGCTGCCACCATGTGCCCACAGCTGTCCTGTGCCCTGCATGGTAAAAGGAATTTTATGCCCTGGGTCAGCTCCTCTTAGAGGACAGCCAGAGTTGTGAGGTACAGCCTCTTGGGGGATCAGCTGAGGTCTTGGGGCCAAGAAATGTCCTGGAACAAGCCTCATCTAGACAACTCACTTCTTGGGACCTTGTTTTCTCTCAAGCCCTATTCCCATTCCTTGGAGAAAGTTGGACAGTCAGCCTGTGGATGCTGGTGCTGAGGGGCCAGGTCAGCAGTGACTCCTGCCCTTTCATTCTCTCACAGTGTGAAAGAGCAAAGCCTCCCCCAGAGCATAAGGACCACCCACCCCAGTGCAGAGCTGTGCAAACCTGAAAAGCCTCGTAGACTGGAGTCATGGTCCAGGTCCCTGGGAGGGTGATCCTGGAGGCTTTCAGTGAGCAAGACCAGGAGAGGTCATGTCCCAGCTGTCAGAGACCTTCCCTTCCCCTTGAGCCTGACACATGTGTGCTCCCTCAGTACCAAAGCTTTCTGTGTATCACTTTGAAATGATGTGCTCACTTTTCTGATGCCCAGGTTTATTTATTCAGAGCCAAATGGGATGGACTATTATTAAAGAGGCAAGAAAGAAGTGATTTTAAAGTCTAGTTATATTTCCATTGTTAAAATCCACAACTTACAGCCAGGTACCCTGGGGCACACTTATGATCCTTCCTGCTCCAGGGTCTGAGACAGGAGTGTTGCAAATTTGAGGACAGCCTTAGCAACTTAGCTGGGCCTTTTGCAACCTGGTGAGACTGCATCTCAAAATAAATTATAAAAATGACTGGGGGTGTGGCTTAGTAGTAAAATATATCTCTGGGTTTAATCTCGGGGGAACCTAATCAAAAAAAAAAAAAAAGAAAGAAAGAAAGAAAGAAAACTCCCAATGTATTTTTTTGCTATTCCTGAGTGTGCATAGAAAGTTTGTAAGATTCAACCTTGTCTTTCAAATCGAAATCCAACCCTAGATTACAAAATGCCACATAAGATTCAGAGAAACATTGTCTTGCATTATTGCTGAAAAATAGTGGTGGATACATTTATGAATGTGATTTCATAAAAACTAGTATCTTTCCTTCACCAGGTGATGAATTTGACAAAGGATGCCAGTTTTTCACCATTGTTTTCTGGACTTGACAGGTTCATGTCAACTGTGTGGTTTTTTGGTATCAGGAATGGAGCACAGAGGTGCTTAAACACCAGCCCCTTTTAGATTCTTTGTTTTGAGAGTCTTGCTACATAGCCAAGGGCCTCAGACTCCTGAACCACTGGGTTACAGATGTGCACCATCACACCCATCTTCATTGTAAATTTTAAGGACAATTTTGGCAATACCTGAAATACAAAATTATGACCATTTAATCACTGAATATCAGTGAAATAGTAAATGACACTTGTTTTCTGGAAAGGAGCGATACAACTGCTAAATAAGGGTGCTGATTCCTTTAAGAGCACTCCCACTATGTCACTTGATTCCTGTTCCCTCCTAAGTGCCTCCTAAGGCCACTCCTTTGGGAGCAGGCCTTTTAGCTTATGAAATTTGAGAGCAACATGAATGCTCCCTCTACTCTCTCTGTCCTCTACAACATTTTGGCTGGTCTTAGATGCAGTCTACTATTTTCAATTTTTTGAAAAGTATTTTTTGTTGTTGCTATAATTGGACACAAAACCTATTTATTTATTTTTATATGGTGCTGAGGATAAAACCTAGGGCCTCTCATGTGCTAGGTAAGCACTCTACTGCTGAGCCAGAATCCCAACCCTCCTATTTCCATTTTTAGATGTAGTTTTTCTTATATATACCCCCCAAATACAGTAAACCATGCCCTAAATTTCACAGAATTTACTGAAATGCTCAGTGTGTTTTTAGAGAGTGTAGATTATGAAAACATGCAATCTCCTTTGTGAGAAAGTTTGTTGTCTTTCCATTGATTCTGTTGTAATTTATGCCTCTTTATGTACCTTTTGTATTATAATCATTTTTATCTCTCATTATGTGTACTTTAGTTTTTTTCCTGAGTTTGTGTGTGTGTGTGTGTGTGTGTGTGTGTGTGTGTGTGTGTGTGTGTTTGTGTATGTGTGTGTGTGTGTGTGTGTGGACTGCTGGAGATTGATCTGAGGGCCACATACATGCTTGGGAGGTTTTCTACTACAGAGCTACTCTCCAGTCCAAGAGAATTAGTATTGTAGACTGTTGTTTATTTATTTGCTTACTTATTGTGTGCTGGGGATTCATGCCATGGACTTGCTCATGCTTAGTTCTCCTCCAGAAATGAATTTCAATTTGTGAGCAGAGTTCTGGTGTTTTAGTGGGGAATAAACCTACAGGCACTTGACCACTGAGCACATTCTCAGCCCTTTTTTATGTATTTATTATTTCTGTTTCTTTTCTTTTTTTTATATTTTGTATAGTTGTAGATGAACAAAATACATTCACTTTGTTTGTTTGCTTTTTCTGTGGTGCTGAGGAACATATCCAGTACCTCAAACATGCTAGCAAGTGCTCTGCCACTCAGCTACAATCCCAGACCCCCTTTTAATTTTTGATGAAGACCAGTCTCTCTAAATTTCTAAGTATCTTGCTAAGTTGCTGAGACTAGCCTCCAACTTGCCATTTCTCTGCCTTGACTTCCCTAGTGGCTGAAATTACAGGTGCACACAACCACACCAGCAGTTGGAATGACTTTTTTAAAAAAATATTTATTTTTTATTTGTAGTTGGACACAATACCTTTATTTTAGTTATTCATTTTTATGTGGTGCTGAGGATTGAACCCAGGGTCTTGCACGTGTGAGTTAAGTGCTCTACCACTGAGCCACAACCCCAGCCCCTGGAATGACTTTTGAAGACTTATCATCCAATTTATCTCCAGATGGAAATAGTATTGAAAATCAGTTTCTTTGCTTTTGTCCATAGTTTTGAAATTTGTACGTATGAATCTCTTTGCTTTATTTTTGCATTATTATGAAAATGGTATTTAGCATATACTATTATTTCTTATGTATATATTTGTAAAACTTCATGGCTTGGTAGTTTATTTACTTCTTTATTAGTTAGACTTTGTTTTTCAGAGCAATTTTTGGCTTACATAGTTTATTAGTCAGTGTTCCCTAGAGGAACAGCATCAAGAGGAAGTTTGATTATAAAAGGGGACTTATTAGATTGGCCTATTTGTCCCAAAGCTGGATGTCCACAGTGGCCATCTGCAGGGTGGAGAGCCTGAGAAGTAGTAGCTGCAGAGTCCAAGAGGCTGAAGCCTCAGAACAAGAGGGATCAGTGGTGCTGCCCTAGTCCAGACCAAAGGTTCTGAAAACTCCCTGGAGAATCAATGGCAGACTCCACTTTGGGAGAGTGAATCAGGCAGGGTCTGATATCCTCAGGCCATTGCAGTAGCAAACAAGAACCTATTGGAGAAGAAAGGAGCTTGCTCTGCTGCTGCTTCCTTCTTCTTTCAACTTTTGTTCCACCTAAGACACAGTCCTATTGGATGGTGCTGCCTACCTTAAAAAGGTTTGCCAGTTTGGCTCACTATCCCACATGCCAATCATTTGTAGATACACCCTCATGGACACATGCAGAATCTCATTAATCATCAGTATCTTTTAATCCAATCAGGGTGACAATTAAATGTGTTATTACTCATACTACGGAATACCCCTTCTTTCCAGCTGATAGTCTCCAATGTTTTCAAAATATTGCATTGGTGTAGGGTGTTTGTTAGGTTACTAAACCAGTGTTGAACATTTGACGAAGTAATGAATGAAGCAACATGTTATGATAAGCCAAAGTTAATCCTTTACCTTAGGGTTCCTCCTGGAATCATGTGAACACCATGCATGTTGAGTATAGATTTCTCATGCTGTGAATCTCTCCTGGCCTCCACTATACATTTGGTGGGATATTTTAGATCTCAGTGACCTTTAAGGATGTGGCTGTGAACTTCACCCAGGAGGAGTGGGCTTTGCTGGATCCTTCCCAGAAGAACCTTTACAGAGATGTGATGCTGGAAGTCCTCAGAAACCTGTCTTCTATAGGTAATAATGATGTTTTTAAAATTAATCAAATAGAGAACTCATGTTTATTGTGTTCATTTAAGTAGAAGGTGAAAAGGGAATCAGTTGGTGAATTATTGCAGCATAATAACATGTATCATTTGGCAAAGAATTGTTAGCTCCTAAATATTCATAATGATTGTTCTGTTCTCTCATTTTAGGAAACAAGTGGGAAGACAAGACCACTGAAGTTCAGATTGAAAACTCCGGGAGCAATGTAAGGTAACTGTACTCACAAGAGGAGTCCATGAGGGGGTTTGAGAACTGTCATGTAATATTTAAAGGAAACCAACGAAGGAAGTATGCATAATTTGAGAAGTATTTATTCTTATAGTGCTTTTTACCTGAAGTATATACTTAGCTGTAACAGATATTCCGTCTTTTCAAAGTATTTGACATGCAAAAAGTACTATGAAATTGCATATGTGAATACTACTATTTGGATAATAGCCATAGAGAAGCTGTGTTGAAAAGGACTGTTTGCTTTCAATCTCCTTATTTTTAGGAAAGTTGAACAAGTCACAAAACCTAGCCTTTACCTGATGTTGGTAGTAATGTAAAGATCTATAAATACATAGAAAATTGTGACTGAATCAAGCATTGATTATGTGCTTGTCACTTCTTCTTCCTTAAAGAATTCATATGGTAAACTCAAAGGCACAAAATGGTGTGGGAAATCCTTCAAATCAATTCCAATTCTTAATTGAACAAAGAAAAATTTTAATAGAGTAAATCCATGTCATTTCCATGACCTTCATTCCTTCATAGGCAAATCACATCATACCCTGGACACAAATCCTACAAGCATGAGGAATATGAAGAGAAGCCATGTGAATGTAAACAATATAAGAAATCTCTGGTTTCTCCCCAAAATGTTCACACACAAATGTTAATAGAAACTGGAGATGGACCTTATAAATGTACAGTATGTGGGAAAGTCATCCGTCATTCCAGTGGCATTCAAAGGCATAAAGATACTCATACTGGGTGGCAACCCTATGTATATCAGCAATGTGGTGAAGCCTCATCTTCTCCCACACGTGTTCCAAGACACATGAGAACACACAGTGAATGTAAACGTTTTCAATGTGAGGTATGTGGGAAAGCCTTTTGTTTCTCCTCTTTATTAAGAAGACATGAAAGAACTCATGCTGGAGAGAAAGTGTATGAATGTAAACGAGGTGGTCAGACCTGTATTTCATACACAAGTCTTCAAAGGCACAGGATCACACACATGGGGAATGAACGTTTCAAATGTAAGGTATGTGGGAAAGATTTTGCTTATCCCAGTGTACTTAGAATACATCAGAGAATTCATACTGGAGAGAAGCCCTATGAATGTAAGCAGTGTGGAAAAGCCTTCACTCAGTCCTCTAGCCTTCACTCACATGAAAAAATTCATACTGGAGAGAAGCCCTATGAATGTCAGCAGTGTGGAAAAGCCTTCACTCAGTCTTCTGGCCTTCACTCACATAAAAAAATTCATACTGGAGAGAAGCCCTATGAATGTAAGCAGTGTGGCAAAGCCTTTCTTACTGGCTCTGGCCTTCAGATACACGAACGAACTCATACTGGAGAGAAGCCCTATGAATGTAAGCAGTGTGGGAAAGCCTTCACTCGGTCCTCTAACCTCCACTCACATAAAAAAACTCATACTGGAGAGAAGCCCTATGCATGTATGCAGTGTGGCAAAGCCTTTGTTACATCCAGTAAGCTTCATAGACATGGAAGAACACATATTGGAGAGAAGCCCTATGAATGTAAGCAGTGTGGCAAAGCCTTTTCTACATCCAGTTCTCTTCAGATTCATGGAAGAATGCATACTGGAGAAAAGCCCTATGAATGTAAGCAGTGTGGCAAAGCCTTTGCTACATTCAATTACCTCCAGTCACATGAAAAAACTCATACTGGGGAGAAGCCTTATAAATGTGAGCAGTGTGGAAAAGCCTTTTCTACAACTAGTAACCTTCAGATTCATGGAAGAAGACATACTAGAGAGAAATGCTCTGAATGTCAACAATGTGGAAAAGTCTTCACTACTGCCTCTGGCCTTCAGATACATGAACGAACTCATACGGGAGAGAAGCCCTATGAATGTAAGCAGTGTGGGAAAGCCTTCACTCGATCCTCTAACCTTCACGCACATGAAAAATCTCATACTGGAGCGAAGCCCTATGATTGTAAGCAGTGTGGGAAAGCCTTTGCTACATCCAGTTACCTTCAGATTCATGGAAGAATGCACACTGGAGAGAAGCCCTATGAATGTAAGCACTGTGGCAAAGCCTTTGCTAGATCCAGTCACCTTCATTCACATGAAAATACTCATACTAGACAGAAGCCTTATGATTGAAAGCAGTGTGGCAAAGCCTTTTCTAGATCCAGTTACCTTCAAATTCGTGGAAGAATGCACACTGGAGAGAAGCCCTATGAATGTAAGCAGTGTGGCAAAGCCTTTGCTACATCCCCTATGCTTCACAGGCATGGAAGAATACATAGCAGAGAAAAGCACTATGAATAACAACAATGAGGAAAATCTATTGCCACATCCTGTCTGCTTCACACACGTTAAAAACAGATACTGCAGAGAAAACGTATGCATGAAAACAATTGGTAAACTTTGCTGTTATTACTGTTTCACTCATATACATGTAGGAAGTTACTGGAGAAAAATCCTTTGAATGTAAAACCTGGTAAATCAATATTTCATGTCATCCTCAAAGACAAGGAAGGACTCACACTGCTGAAAATGTGTGTGTGTGTGTGTGTGTGTGTGTGTGTGTGTGTGTGTAAAAGAGAGAGAGAGACAGACAGACTCTGGGGATTTAGTCTGGTTGTGCTCTACCACTTAGCTACATTCCAGTTACTTTTTATTTTGAGACAGGGACTTGCTGCATTTCTTACGATCTTCCTAAGATGCTGAGGCTAGCCTCCAACATTGATCCTTCAGAATCAGCCTCTCAAGTCTCAGGAATTAAAGGCATACACTACCACTTCCAACTGAGTAACTCTTTAAGTGTATTAAATTATCACAGATTATTCCATTTTCCCTATTGCCTTCAAAGCCATTTTATTCACATTGAAAAACAAACCCTCTGAATGTAAGCAGTGTGGCAACACCTTTGCTACATCCCATCAGCTTCATAAACATGGAAGAATACATACCAGAGAAAAGCTCTGGAATACATACCAGAATACAAAGTAGAGAAAAGCTATATCCTGTCAGCTTCCCCTCCAGCCCTGTTTTCTTCTCATATATGAAAACACAGAGAGAAGCCCAAGTTGTTGAGCTGTTCTAGTTTTGTTCAGTTGTATGAAAAGACTCATACTGTAGAAAATGCTGAGTATAAGCCATGTGAGGCAGTATTCAGCTTTCAGAGTTTTCTTCAAAGACATAAAGAATTAACATCTGGGAAGATCCTTTTTCTCTCTTTCAAAATTGTAGTAAGACTTTCAACTTTCCAGGTCCCTTAGAACAGTATGTAAGAAACCACACTGGAGAAAAGTCCTGTATGTAGAAATGTGGTAGGATCTTTGCTTGTTTCAGATCCATTTGAACTTGTTCAGACTTGAGGATATTTTAATTTTATTTCATTTTATGTATTTATTTTGAGAAAAAAACTGTAGGTGTGCGAAAATGTTTGTGCCTTCATTTCTTTTTTTATCTATTCAGAGGTATCAAAAATGCACCCTGGTTTGGAGAGGAGCATTGCATCAGCATGAAGATTTTAAAACAACATGTTTTCTTGGTTGAATCTCTCTTATTTTTAGATTCCATTTTCCTGTATTTTGAATCTTTTGTGTCTAATGTTTCATTACATATTCTGTATGTTAGTTTAGGCCTCTCCACTCCTACCTTTTGTACAGGTTGGTGAGATGTCTCTTCTGAACTTCTTTCCTCTCTGTCTTTGTTCACATTTCACCCAGGAGTGCTCCACCACTGAGTTTCTCCACAGTCCTTTTAATTGTTGTTTTTTGAGATGGAGTGAGGCTGGGAGCTGGGACCATAGGGATGTGTCTGTGTAACCTGAAGCTGGCCTCTTTCTTTTCCTTGATTGCTTATTGAGCTGTTGATGACTCTGGGACCCCACTTTTGACACTTGTGCTTGTTCTAAGTCTCATGTATTGTGCTGTATGTAAGCACATTAAAGAGCATTATAACATAATGTCATTTGTGTATATTACTTGGAGAGGCACTTTCTCAAAATATGTTTTGTCCTATGCTTGAGTTGCTTTCTTTTTTCTTTCCCCAGTTCTGGGGACCCAATCCTGCCTTGTGTATGGTAGGCAGGCATTCTTGCACCTAGCACTCCCGTAGCTCAGGTGATGAGTTTGCTGGTGCTGTGTGTGTGGACTCCACTGATGACCACATCAGCAGATGCAGCTCTGCAGGTGTTTCCTCCACAATTGCAGATGGTCTCTTCCTTCTTAAAGGTCTTTTATATCAGTGAAATTTTTTTAAAAAACTACATCCAACTTAGCTTTTCTCCCCATGAATAATTCTTAGGTGGAATATCTAGAAAAATCAGGTTTGATTTCTCTCTGTGTTTAGAGTAGCTCAGTAGCCCTGGGAAAATTGTGTGATAGTTTAAGGTTTAAGGTTAAGAAAACCTACTTAATACACTCTACATGACCAAAGGGTTGGTAAAGAGTGTCCCAGTCTGATGTGCTAATATAGTGGGACTCCTTTCACCACCAAAGAATCTTAAATAAGCTTCTCCAGAGACCTTCGTTAAAATTTTCTTTCAACAGAATGTCAGGTAAAGATTTTGCAAAGATCTCAATATGGGTTATAACACAGACTTCTGGTTTTGTGATAAAGCTTATAAGACCTCGGACTAATCTTACAATTGGTACACAAAGTACTTTCTGTGAATTAAAAAAAATTCTTCACGTAAAAACCTACAGAAAATATAAACCTCTATCCCTGTCCCACTGGGTGTAAATGAAGATCAATGAAATTCCAAGCGGTGAACCAAAAAATTTTAGGTGATACACCTCAGAATCCTGCAGCTAATAAATCTAATCCTGGAACATCTTTGGGTGTCTAGGCTCATGTGCCCTACATCATTGATGCAGCTACAGCCTCCCATCAGGTGACATTCTGCAGTACATGCTGTGGAGACGGCTGTTTCTTCTCAGGCTAAAGAATTAAAGTGAGGTTACAGAACAACTCCAAAGCTGTGGACACACATTTTCTATCATGTCCAACTACAGCATCAACTAGTTATGAAAATTAAATATTTCCCTGGCTCATGAGAATGAGAGGATCTGGGAAAGGGCTGTCGGGGATGAGGGATGGGGACATGTGCTCGGTTCATAACCTTCCTTTGATCGCAGGAAGAGGCTCCCAGTTTTCCTATCTTATCACAGCTGGAGGGACTCATTGGAGCTCCTTAGGCCCCAGATTCACCTGCTGCTGAGGAAGAGGGTGACCTGACCTTGTGTGAGGAGCTTTTTCCACTGACAGGACTTTGACCTGCAGGCCAGGAGACTGCAAGGGAGGCGTGGTGTTCAAAGGGCCATCCTCAGAACCATCAGCCAGTCTCCTCACCCCCAGGCCTCATTGTGCTCCAGCTGTCATCATTCAACAGTGACCACGTGTCCCTGTCCTGTGGAAAAAGGTCCCAAGCATCACCAACATGCAAGTGGAAGAGGCCACAAATCATTTAACTTGGGAAACCAGGAGGCCTGAGAATGAAGCCATCCAAGCCTCTCTGACCAAGCCCAAGGTAGGAGACAACCCTGGGCAGAGCATAGTTTTGGTGTCCTCAGCCAGAGCAGCATATCAACATGTGTGGCCACCTTTTCCTCTAACCTTCCTTCACCAGAAGGAAACCAAGCCTCGGTGAGACACACCCATCACAGGGACCAGGGATGGAGCCAGGACTCCTGTCCAGGGGTATGACTCCTGGAACCCATGTGTAGCCTGAGCTTTCCCCAGAACAAGGCAGAACTCCCACACCCAGTATCTTTAATTTTCACTTTAAAACTAGAAAAAGGGGGCTGAGAGGATTCCTCGGGGTGTTTTCTGGCCAGGCATCTAGTGTGGATGGGCTGGCACTGGGGTGGGCATTAGAGTCTCAGGCTGTTGTGCTGCCCTTGCTGCCCGAGGACAGCCCCACCTCAACCCCCAAGCCCTCTGTGACTGTCCTGACCATGGGAAAGCTGGTCATCCCTCAAAGCTGTTTGACACATCTCTGGGTCTCATGTTCCTACTCAATTCTTTGAATTTCCCAGAGCTCAAGGCTGTATGCACCCAAGTAACCTGAACTGAGATCTGGGGCAGAGTTGGGTCCACTTCTCACCATATTTCTTGTTCTGGGTCCCAAGGGCTGATGAAACATGGAGATGATGCAGGCCTGGGATTATTACTGTCCTGGAAATGGATCTTTGAGAGGTCTGTGCAGAACCCCAGATCACATCGGCAACCCAGGGGGCCTGGGTCCTGATCCCCACTTAAGATCTGCCCTTGGCAGGAGCAGCCTCCAGAAGTCAGCCTTTGCATGGGAGGAAAATGGCATGTCTGTCGTTCTGTCATTGCTTCCCCACTCATTGTCCTCGTGGCACATGACTCTTCTGTTAGACATGAGGTCCTCTTTCAGGTTCCAAATTCGGCTTGGATTTTCAGCTGACCCTGAAATGGTTCATATTGGTAAGAGCATGAAAGGAGCTGACAGGTTGCCTTTATGTCCCAGGGAGGCCACAAGGTTGGATCACCTAACATTGTGTGGACTCTGCAGGCTTTTGTGTATCCTGGAATGTGCTTGGGTTTCTGCAATAACAAACCCAAACAAACACAGAATTACCAAATTGTAAACTCTAATTGACATCAAACTAAGGTCTTTCCATCTCATTAATGAAATATTTTCCTTTGTGCCAGGTGTGGTGGTGATGCCTTAATCCCAGCCTGTAGGGAGGCTGAGTCAGGAGGATCAAGAGTGTACAGACAGCCCCAGCAAAGTTGAACTGCTAAGCAACTCAGAGACCCTGGCTCTAAATAAAATACAAAATGAGACTGGGGATGTGGCTCACTGATTGAGTGCACCTGGTTCAATCCCTGGCACCCCCATCTTCCTTCCCAAAAAAACCCAACTGTTTTTTTCTGATTGGCAGAATCCTGGACTCTGGACAGTAGTCATTGTGCTGCTCCTTTGCTGGGAAACCGTTTCTTTTTCTGTAATCTCACAGTGAAAGGGTAAAGTTTCTAAGCTGCAAAGCTTGAGTTAAAATGTAAAGCACCAGGCTTTGTAAACCTGCTTCTAAACTGCAAAGCCTGGGTTAAAT
Organism: Callospermophilus lateralis; assembly: GCF_048772815.1. NCBI lineage: Eukaryota > Metazoa > Chordata > Mammalia > Rodentia > Sciuridae > Callospermophilus > Callospermophilus lateralis. Next base: position 11,227,910 of record NC_135326.1, on the reverse strand, counting down.
TCCTGAGGCAGTTAAGACAATGCCCTACTGGCCATTTGGTTGTTTAATAACCTAGGACCCTGTGTAGCCTGGGACGTAGGCATTCAAGGCCCAAACCAATCAGTTTTAATGTGTACCCCGCTTAGGAGTGACTAATCACCCCCACCCACCCTGTTCCCGTCAATGAATGTACTAATCAAGTCTAAGAATTGTTTGATTTTCCCGCAGTGTATGGTGATTTGTTAAAGGAGACTGTGATTTGTGTAAAGTCCCTGCCCTCCCCAAAAAGTGTACTTAAGCATTGTTCAACCCCTGCTCTGGGCTCTGGGCTGCTCTCTTCCTCCTGAGTGGGCATGGAGCCCCAGCATGCTGGATCAATAAATCCCCTTCTTCCAATTGCATGAGTGTTCTCTTGGTGGTCTCTTCCTCCTATGCTTCGCCGGTCCCTTACAGCAGCCGTGTCCTTATTATTGGATTGGCATTTGGGAAAGAGGATGGAGCATTCAGGAACACCTTAACGTCATGTGTCCATGTCTCACAGCTCTTCTGTCTCAATTCATTGTGGCTTTGAAACATTTTGCCTGATTTTGGAAAGGTAGTACAGGACAGCTGACTCATGGTGTCTGTTTTCATGGTGTAAGAGTCATATCCTCTTATTTTCAGACTCTTCATCCATTTGTATCCCAGCAGTGACCCCTGCACATAGCACAGAATTGGAGCTTGTTTTCATTCTGTCTGCTGATCTCTACCTTAGGATAGGATTGTTCAGTCAATTGCCATATAATGTCATTGTTGATGTAGTTCAATTTATGTCTGCCCTTTTACCCTCTTCTATTTTCTTATGTCTTTTCCCCCTCTATTTCTCTTCAAGGTGTTGTTGTTTTTAAACTGGCCATTAAGCCCAGGTTTGCTGTAACACTGAGCTACATGCCCTGCCCCTTTTAAGTTGTATTTTGAGAGAGAGTGAGGCTACATTTCAGAGGTTGGGCTAGAATTTTTGACCCTCATGGCATGGTTTGCACCACCATCCCAGGATACTGCTCAAGTTTTGTCGTTATTATTGTTGTTTTCTAAGAAAGATTTTATTCAATGATTTTTTTTTCAGTTTTTTAATGTATTGGCTTAAAGATGTGTCATCATGTGTAAAAAATATGCTCCCTTGGCCAAACCCAAAGATGGCCTTGTTAGAGACCTGGCACTGTTAAACCACAACACAAGGAAAAGAACACAGACTCCAATTTTGAATCAAACTTAATCAAAACTTTATATATGTACCTAGGAGCTGGCCATGTCTGTCTGTCCTCAAACCCCAGGCTAAAGATACTCCAGCTCTCTCAGAACACATTTGTTTTAAATCAAACAACAACTCTTTTTTTAGAGATAGGGAGAGAAAGACAGAATTTTTTTAATATTTATTTTTCATTTTCAGCAGACACAACATTTTTGTTTGTATGTGGTGCTGAGCATTGTAATGAAAGGCCCACGGATTCCCTGTACAAGAAAGAAAGACCCACCGATTCCCTGTCCAAGAAAGACGCACGAGGCACTGGCTGCAAACGCAAGAGGTTTATTCAGACACAGACGCCTGCGGGTGCTCAGCAAAACCTCAGCTGGAGCTTTGGTGAACTGGCACCCCGGGCTTTGGGGTACAGGTCTTTTATAGGATAATGGGGCAGGTTTCGCGCGAGCGGGAAGTGACAGGTTTCTTATTGGTTATTTTGAACCCAACATATAGATTACCTAAAGGGCAAAGTTGTTTTTCACTTTATGTTCCTGGATAAACCTCATGACAGTTACATATTAACACTCTGGTTTTTCTGTTCCTGCTTATCATTATCAGTTCCTGTTTGTTCAGGCATGCCTTGGGATCTGCTTTTCTGTTCTTCCTCAACCATCCTGTCCTCTCACAATAGACTACCCTTAACTGATTAACAGATAGACCTCTCTTTACATGGGTTAGCAACATGCCCTGATGGTTTCACAATGGGGCCTGGGGTTTCTGGGCTGGGGTCTTTCAGTAACCGTGCCTCAGGCACACCAGGTGAGCGAGCTACTGTGTGAGCCACATCCCCAGCCCTCGGAACACATTTTTATAACACAAAAGTTTGCAAAGAGGGGTGTCTTGAGAACTTACAGATACCAGGATTTGGACAAGCATAATACAAAGGCAGGTTCATGAACTACATGGCTTAACATTTCAAGGTAGGGAATAAATTCAGATCCCAACATCAGAACTTATGTGGTACCACTGAGGTTTCAGAGAGTGTTGTTATCTGGTCAGGAGGAGCCAAGTATGGGTGACTTCAAGGCATGGTCAGGCATTCCAAGCAAGTTTAAAGATTTCAGAAATTTATACTAAAACAAAAATTAGTTTTCATGAATTTTGGATGAGATGGCTCCCAATCTTAAGAAGGAATTAGGCTGGTTTTCAGAGTTATATTCTCAAACCCACTATATTTATACTCCCACCCACTCCTTTGTACCACAATTAAAAAGGGCTGGGGATGGAGCTCAGAGATTCTGTACCCCTGCCAAGGATTCAATGCCCAGCATGGGGGGGAGGAGAACCTAGAGTTGAGTTCTCAGTCCTAGATAGGTATGTGGCCACTATTCCACACTTGAGGGAATATGACTGTTTATATATAAGGCCCCCACCCCATGGTCATTGGGAATGTTGGTAGGTAGATTGAATTTGGGCCAGTGCACAAGATTTGAAAGCGTTCACCAATTCAAGTGAAGAGTAAAAACAAAGTTGTATTCACTTTCTGGGGAGGGGCAGATACTGAAGCAAGAAATAGACAGACAGTCACTAGAGACAGGTAAATGGAGTCAGGTCTAATCAAGGAGGCCAATTTTGAGAGAGTCTGGCAAGTTGCAGACTGTCCCCTGAGGGATAGAAATGTTAATTCCTTCAGAGTCCTTGCTCCACCCTCATTGAGGACCTGCCCTGGGGCTGGGGATGTGGCTCAAGTGGTAGTGCGCTTGCCTGGCATTCATGTGGCCCGGTTCGATTCTCAGCACCACATACAAACAAAGATGTTGTGTCCACTGATAACTAAAAAATAAATATCAAAAAATTCTCTCTCTCTCTCTCTCTCTCTCTCTTCCTCTCTCTCTCTCCTCTCTCACTCTCTCTTAAAAAAAAAAGGACCTGCCCTGGCTCCTTCCTGTTGCTAGGGTAGCTTGTAGCCTGTCCCAGGAATTGCCCCTCCCTACAGGCAGCTTTTAGGGTGTTAATGTGTCCTTAGCTGCTGCATCCTGCCCTTCCCTCTTCATCCCCCTTCTTTGTCACCTTTGTGCTATCTCACCAAGCATTCCTGGGTCTAGTCACCAAGGAAGGAAGGAGAAAGATAAGGGGGAAAGTCATGGAGAACAAAAGAAGCCTAGGACTCATAGAAAGGCTGAACCCCTTGCTTCTGGGAACACCAGGATACCAGCTATGGCCCCCCTCTCCCTCCTGGGGAGAGGTCTATGTTACTCCTTTAAAAATAAACCCTGCTTTGTGTGCTTGCCTGGGCTTGCTTCTCTAATGTTCAAACTTCAACATGTGAGGGGGCAGAACTCCTCCCAGTAACCAGCGGTATCAACACCACAGGCCACATGTGCCCCAAGTGGGGTTTCATATGCAGGCTTCATGGGCCCAGCTGAGCAGGGTTATTATTTCTTTCTGGTGTAACTATCAGTTGAAACCCAGGAAGTGAGAGCCCTGGGTCAGCATCTAGGGATATGGTGCTTACCAGGCAGGAGCAGGTGGGCTTGTGGCTTTTCTTGAAAATGTTGGTGCCTCTGAAGCAGTGACATGGAACACACACAGATGCCTGAAGCCACAGATGACACCACGCCTACATACACTGTGCCCTCTACACACATGCCTATGACTGATTACCCTTTCTATAAAACCTGAGAGTCCTAGACCCCCCCTGAAGAGAGGGCTAAGGACATGGTGCCCTTGTCTTCCTGGTGGAGCTTCACTGACCAAAATTCCTTTCCTGCTTTTCATCATGACCTTTTCTGTTTGGATTTGGGGTAAACAGATGACCTGATGTGTGGGGTCACCAGAGTCAGGTCGCTTACTACTACTCCCTAATAGTGAAATGTAGAACATGGACATTAAGCACAAGGTGCTCATTTTATTTCAACCCCGCATTGCTGCCTTAGGGAATTGCCTCCCACACCTCCTTCCCCTCCATTCTGCTGGGGAGGGAACACTGAGCCAAATCACCGACACCAATTGTTTTCTTTCTTAGCTCTATCTAATTCCTCAATAGACAATTAGTCCAGAGGTGATGAGAAGTACTGAAATAATTGTCAAATTCTATTTATTTTTACATATCAAATATGTATGACACATATGATATTTTTAAAAATTGTTTGAAAAATTTTGAAACTATATCTTGCTAAGTTGCCTGAGGTCACACCAGCTGATACTATATATGTATATAGGTATTTTTTTCTTTGAGGTTCTGTTGAATAATTCCTGTGGGGCTCCACCTCTGAGCTAGATCCTAAAACCTTTTAATTTATTTTAAGCTAGGCTCTTCTGTTTGTGAAGCCAGATTGAAATATTGTAGTTTGTGTAGCAAGGTAAATGGGGTCTAATATCAGGTCCAATAAGAAAATGCAATCTGATCTGATCCTGGGAAACCAAAAAAACACCTGAGAAGTGAACTGTTCATGTCCCCATGGCCCTGGGCAGGTCCTCAATAAGGGTTAAAGAAGTAGCTCCCTGTAAAACAGGGAGATGCTCATCAAACCTCCCTAGGCTGTTCCTGCCCGGGTTTGTGCTCCCCACCCCATCAGTCCACCCATTTCCCTCCCTTTGGCTTTGCACCCTCATGCCCAATCACCTGCACAATAAAGGAAAACAAAGGACAGGAATGTGGGAGACAAAAGATGACCTTAGGTTTAAGAGGGAGAAGTCCTCCTCCTTCCAGGGATTCTGCCTTTTGGGTCCCCTTCTTCCTGGGGTGGGGCGAGTCTTTTGTGCTTTCTCTTATTAAAGCCTCCCACTTTCCACTCTCCACCTGCTTCTCTGGTGTTATACTGCAGGATTCGGGAAAGCAAGGACTCCTCACGGTAAACAGCATTAACATTTGTTGATTTTCACCTGATTTTGGGCTCCTCAGGCCTTAGACTCCTTAAGTAACTATTTTTTGTTGATTTTTTAAAAATTGTTGTTTGTTTCTGTGGTGAGGTTAAAACCCAGGGCTTCACCCGTGCTGGGAAAGCAGTCTCCCTCAGCCAGAGCTCAATCCCAGATGTTTCCATTTGTACCAAGTTCAAGCAAAGGCTTCCCACCTGGATTAGTTCCCAGCCCAGCAAAGAAGCTCCACCTGAAAAGGGCTGGGGCCAAGGATCTGCCACTCTAGGCAATTTTAGTGAGTGATTGGATAACCTTAGCTGTCAGTCATAACGCAGAGGCCTGATTGGAGGCGCCCCATTAGGGAAGCTGGGGTGGAACTGTCCAATCAGATCCTGAGCAGAGGGGAAGGGCGGGCTTCCCAATGTCGCGGGCTTTTCTTCCTCACCAACTCTGCTCCTCCCTTTCTGGGCCCCACGTGCTCTGCCAAAAGGCCTAGGTGACTCTGAGCAGCCTGTTCCCACCCTCTATCTCTGGTGCCTTGAGGTCCTTGAGAGAATACCGGATCGTCTAGAAAGACAAAAATGGTGAGTTTGTGTCCAGGGCTGAAGGTACATGGTCAGCACCTGCCTTGGGGCCCCCCGCAAAGGGGTGAGCTGCAGAGCCTGGTGGAGTCACCCCTGGAGGTTGCCCTGGGTCTCTGTCCCCTGGTCCTGAGGGTTGGGCTGGATGGTAGAATCTTGAAGTCACCTCGCTGGCGGCTGACCCTAAGCCTCTGCCACTGGTCCTGCGGGGTGAGCTGGGTGTTGGGTACGCGAGGTTGGTGCAGAGGGTGCAGCCTAGTCCTCCATGGCGGATGGCCCTGGGCTTCTGCTCTCTGCCCCTAGGATTGGGCTGGGTATCCAGTCCCTGAGGTCAGCTGCGGAGCATGAGGCCCAGTTCCCACTGGCAGGTGGCCCTGGGCCCTGTCCCTTGGCTTCCATTGTTGAATGGGCGGCTCAGGTTACCAGCTTCCCCGCCCCTTGCTGTTGGTGGCCCGCCCCCACTCTTCCAGACCTGTAGGAAGCAGGATCCCACATTCACTTTCCTTCCCCCCGTTTAGTTCCTCCGACAGCTGCTGTAGGTCTTTCAAACTGCAGTTGCCTCCTGCGTTCTAAAATGCCCCATCTTTTCCACTTCCCATCATAAAAATCTGGTCTTTCTCCTGTGTTTCAAATGGACACAGTCTATTAATTTTCACTTATTCTCTACTGATATAATGCAAAGAATATTTTGTTTTTGTATTGCAGTTCAAAACTAGAGAAGCTTTATCAGTGAAATCCTCAGGCATACCCCCCCCCCCCATTAAAAAAAAAATGAGATCCTATCCCAGTTGTTTGGGACACTGTCCTCCAACTTGTGATCCTCTTGCCTCAGCCCCCTGAGTCCCTGGGATCACAGGCCTGTGCCACTACCCCTAGCAAGAATAACACTTTTGTTTCCTGTTTCTTAATATCATACTTGAGAGAAAAGAATAGTCATGTGACACACCCTGTGTTTAGGTAAAATAGCTGCTTTAAATGAAATTAGGATGGGTCTGGGGTTGTGGCTCAGTTGGCAGAGCACTTGCCTAGCATGTGTGAGACACTGGGTTCGATTCTCAGCACCGCATATGAATAAATAAAAAATTAAGGTCCATCAACAACTCACAGAGTCTTATGTCCTCAGCCACTATCTTTTCCTGGGTTGCCACTATGTGCCCACAGCTGTCCTGTGCCCTGCATGGTACAAGGAATTTTGTACCCTGGGTCAGCTCCTCTTAGAGGACAGCCTAAGTTGTGAGGTACAGCCTCTTGGGGGCTCAGCTGAGGTCTTGGGTCTAAGGAATGTCCTGGAACATGCCTCATCTAGACAACTAACTTCTTGGGATCTTGTTTTCCCCAAGCCCTGTTCCCATTCCTTGGATACAGTTGGACAGTCAGCCTGTGGATGTGGTGGTGAGGGACCAGGTCACCAGTGATTCCTGACCCTTGCATTCTCTCACAGTGTGAAAGAGCAAAAAGTGTCCCCAAGCATAAGGACCAGCCACCCCAGTGCAGTGCTGTGAAAATCTGAAAAGCTCGTAGGCTGGAGTCATGGTCTAGGTCTCACGGGAGAGTGATCATGGAGTGTTTCAGTGAGCATGCCCAGGTGTGAGGATGTCCCAGCTGGCAGGGGGACCTTCCCTGCCTCTTGAGCCTGATATCTTTGCTCCCTCAGCCCCAGCCATCTGTGGTTATCACTGCGAAATGATCTGCTCCCTTATCTGAGGCCCAAGTTGATTTATTCAGAACCAAATATGATGAGATGTTATATAAGAGTGAAGAAAGAAGTGAATTTAAAAAGCCTACTTACATTTCCATTTAGTAAACATTCTAATTTATGGCAAGATGCAGTGGTGCACAGCAGTATTCCTTGCTTCTCCAGAGGCTGAGGCAGGAGGATTTAAAGTTTGAGGACAGCTTTAACAACTTAGCGAGACCCTTTGCAACTTGGTGAGACTTCAAATTCTGGGGATGTGGTTCAGTGGTCAACTGCCTCTGGGTTCAATCCAAGGTATCAAATAGAAAAAAAAATGTGCCTTATCCTTGGGCCACCCCTTTGGGAGCTGGACTGTTAGCTTATGAAATTTAGGAGTTACATGACTTCTCTCTGTCTACACTCACTATGATCACTACAAATTTTGACTGATCTTAAATATGGTCTTCTATTTCCATTATTCGAAGTAGGTTTTATTTTAAGTTCACCAAGAAGCACAGCACACCTGGCCCTGGAATTCACAGAATTTTCTAAAATGCTCAGGGGTTTTCAGAGAGTGTAGATGATGGGAAAGTTCAGTCTCCTTAATCTCCTTGGTAAGAAATTATATCGTCTTTCTATTAATTTCATTGTATTTTATGCCTCTCATTTTGTACCTTTCCTATTATAGTCATTTTTCATCATTCATGAGATGAAGTTTAGTAGAGTTATATTTGTGTGTGTGTGTGTGTGTGTGTGTGTGTGTGTGTGTGTGTGTTTGTGCCCTGCTTCAGATTAAACCCAGGGCCCCATGCATGCTTTGCAAATGCTCTACTGTTGAGCTATATCCCAGCCCAAGAAAGTGAACAATTATTGATTTATTTACTTATGTATTAAGTGGTAGGATTTAAGCCAGGGACTTGCTCCTGCTTGTTGTCATTCAAAAAATACTTTCAAGTTGCTGAAAGCCTTTTTTGATGGTGGGTGTGTGTTTCCCTAGGGATTAAACCCAGAGGCACTTGACCACTGAGCACATCTCCAGCATTTTTTATTTTTATTTTTTAATTTATTTTGTTATAGTTGGAGATGGACAGAATACTTTAATTGTGTTGATTTTTTTTTTTTTTTTTTTTTTTTTGTAAATCTAGGTTTCAAACCAAGTGCCTCAAACATGCTGGGAATGTGCTCTGTCACTCAGTGAAACCTCTTTTCCTGACTATAATTTTTGATTAAGACCAAGTCTGACTATGTTTCTGATGGTTTTGCTCCATTGTTGAGGCTGGTTTTAGTCTTGTCATCTTCCTGCCCTGACTTTTCTAGTTGCAAAAATTTAAAGTGGACTCCACCAAATCAGGAGCTATAATGACTTTTAAAGATAAGTCACCCATTTCTCTCAAAATGGAAACAGTATTGAAAATCAGTTTCCTTGCTTTTCTTTATATTTTTGAAATTTGCATATATAACTCTTCCTCTTTCCTTTACTCTTGCATTATTATGGAAAAGGTATTCAGTATGTAATATTGTTTCTTCTATATGTATTTGTGAATCTTCCATGGTGTGGTAGTTGATCCATTTTTTATTGAATTTATTCTTCAGAGCAATTGTAGTCTTATATAGTACATTAGTTAGGGTTCTCCATTGGAACAGAATCAACAGGAAGAATGAGTACAAAAAGGGGATTTGTTAGATTGTCTTTGGGGACCAGAAGCTGGGGAGTCCTCTGTGGCAGTCTGCTGACTGGGGAGCTGGAGAAGTAGTAGCTGTGCAGCCCAAGATGCTGAAGCCTCTGAACAAGAGGGATCAATGGTGCTACCCTAGTCTGAGATCTAATGCTTCTGGAAACTCCCTGGAGAATCACTGTCAGAATCAGCTTTGGAAGAGTAAAGAAGGAAAATTTGATATTCTCAGGCAATCACAGCAGCAGTGGAAAACCCATCTGTGTAGAATCTAGCTTACATCTGCAGCTGCTACCAATTCTTGCAACTTTTATTCCATGAAGCCACCATCCTATTTGGATGACATTACCCACACTTAGGGAGGTTTTCTAGTTTGCTATCCCACATGCCAATCACTCCTAGACATAGCCTCATGGACACACCCAGAAGCCTATTAATCATTAGTGTCTCTTAATTTCATCAACATGAACATTCCAGTGAACCATCACCCATAGTATACACCTCTTCTCTCTAGCTTATAGTCTCCAGTGTTTTCAACATCTTGTACTTGGTACACAATTCTTTTTATTTATTTTTAGATTCAGTTAAGTAATGTTTGTGGAGGTATTTTGCATTTATGATCATGAGAGTAATTCATAGCTTCCTCATTTTATCAAGATGATTTTGATAATAATGTAACATATGCCTCCAAAGGAATTAGAAGGTGTTTCCTGTGCTTCTTCATTCTCAAAAGAAATGTAGAAAATTGGTGGCAGTTCTGGAGTGTCTGGTGGCAGCCGGTAGGATGTCTAAAAGTCCTACATTTCACTTTTTTGATGGTAATGAGTTATTGAGTCAGTTTCTTTAGTAGGCAGAGGCTCATGTGTTTTGTGTATTTGTCCTTCTGTGTATGTTGTAGGAGATGGTCTCTCTGAAATTATGGGGCCACTTCCTCTAAGTTATCAGATTTGTGTCAAGTGCATGTTTATGATATTGTTGAAGATCCCATGGATGGTAATGGTGGCTATTTTAACTCTAATGGGTAGTTTATGTGTCTTTGGATTTCTTATTTGTTTAATGTTATTGTATTTCTCATACCTTTCTTCTATTTATTTACTTTGATGTGCTGGTATGGATTCAACCCAGTGTCTCACTGGTGCTAGGCAAGCTCTCTACACTGAGCCATAACCTCACTCCTGTCCTCTGTTTTCTTAGCCACATATTAGTTTGTCAGAGATGGTGATGTTCATGCAGAACTTGGTTTTGCTGATTGCTGATTTCTTTTTTTTAATAATTGTTTTTTCTTAATTTTTAAAAATTGTTCATAGATCTTTATTTATTTATATGTGGTGCTGAGAATCAAACCCACTACCTCACACCTGCAAGGAGAGTGAGCTACAGCTTGGCCCCAGCACCAGCCCCTGCTGATTTCTTGATTGTGGTTTCACTAACACCCCCTCTTACCCGCCTGTGCTTAATTTATACTTACCTTGCTCTTTTTTCTCTCCTTTACTTAAGTACAGGGGTCAATGATTGCTTTTATCTCTTCTTTTCTGGAATGTGCTTTGGATTCTGTAGAGACCCCCAGTGCACCATCCGTGCAGTTTTTTCATGTTGGACTTTTATATTTCATTTTTCTCAACATGGTCACATTTGCCCTTAAGTCACCTCTTCCTCCTGTGTCTTTTTAGAGCCCTCTATTGCATTTCCCATTGCTTAAAGGTTTTCCAGCCCCTTCTGATCTGACTTCTGCTTTAACTCCCATGTTCTTTGAGCCTACTTGGAATTTCATTGGCATTGCATACTTGTTGAGTTGAGGCTTATGGCTCAGAATGTGGCCTGTTCTGGGTGGTGGTACTGTGATCCTGAGAAGGCTGTGTGTTTCACTTTGACTAATGGCTAGGGAAGTCCTCCTGTCTGTTGCTCTGCTACATAATCACAGACCAGCAGTGTTGTGGTGAGGTCTCTTAATGTAGCAGTTTATTCTTCAATGTCCTGGGGAGTTTTGTATGTCTCTGCCTGATGTATTTTGTCTTTTTTCAGGTGCATGCATACTAACAATTGAAGACAGTTACTTGAAAGTTTAGCCTAAGGCACCTACGTCCCTTTAATCCCAGCAGTTCAGGACTCTTAGGCAGGAGGATCACAAATTCAAAAGAAGGCTCATCAAGTTAGGCACTGAACAACTTAGAGAAATTCTCTCTCAAAATATAAATATTTAAAAATAAAATAGGGCAGTGAATGTGGCTTATTTGTTATGCACCCTTTGGTTCAATCCTTGGTACAAAATATAAACAAACAAATGAATAAATGAATAAAAAATAATTTCTTCCAGGGATTCTGGAGTCTTATCTTACTCAGGCATGGTCAATCTCACGTCTGTTATTTTCCATTCATGGGTTATTTTTTGCTGTTCCTCAGTATTCTTTGTACATTTTTTTAAGTGAATGAAATATGTTTCTTGGGGCTGGGGTTGTGGCTCAGTGGTAGAGTGCTTGCCTAGCCTCCATGAGGCACTGGGTTTGATTCTCAACACCATATACAGCTGAAAAAAGTTCCATCAACAACTAAAAAAAAAAAGAAAATGTGTTTCTTCCTTTTCTCCTATTCTGTGATTTCTGTTTGTTGAAGGCTTACATGCCTTTGCCTTGAGAATAGGTATCTGAGCTGTGTTTAGCAAATTATTTTGTATTCAGCTCCTTTGAAAAATTTCCCTGAATGCTAGATCATCCAACAAAATGGAAACTTTAGGAGTTTCAAAGCTGACAAGCTGTGGATTGGCAGAATGACACCCACAAGCTGTGGTCTCTGACATTTGACCATGAGGGCTGGCAACAGCTACAGGTACCTGTAATGCAGTAGCAGAAGCAGCCAACAAAGTAGCAGAGAAAGAACAATCCCTCTTCAGGTTGAGCATAGTAAAAGTCCCAAATGTGTATTAGTCTTTAGGCCATTGGCAAGCTTGTTCCCATATCAGAAATAAAAACTTCACTCTCCAATATATTGCCCCAATTTTCTTTCTTGATGTCCTCAAAGCTTGTTTATGTATAAAAGTAAAAGCCCTGATGTTCTCTGGGATCACGCCCTGGGAATTATTTTTGTGGGCTGTAGTGCCACTAATAAACTGTTGCTGCCAGATCTCAGAGTCCCCTGGTCTCATTTCTCTGTACACCAGAAACTAGAGAATAACAGTAGAAACAGCAAAACCTCACTTGTCTGGTTTTTGTGAGTAGTTGTGCTGGGACCTGTGCATTAACACACAGTGATGCTATTTAAAACTCTGCTGTGCCTTTGCTCTGCAGATCCCCACCCGGAGAGCAACCAGTGCTGAGCATGTGGGTCATGGTCCTTTTTTTTAATGTTTCCTCCTGGTCTGTGTGAATTTTCTTCTTCATCAGTATATCTTGGTAGTTTTATTTGGGGGAGCATACTGTGGAGTAAATCTTCGGGTGCTTAACCACTGAATCAAATCTGCAGCACCTTCCCCCTTAACTTTTATTTTTGTTAACTTTCATTCAGGATTTTTGCCTGCTTAGGGCCTAACTAATTTGCTAAGGCTGACATTGAACTTGAGAACCTCCTGCCTCAGCTTCCTAAACCTGGGTGTTTTTAAAACCTGATTTTTAAAAGAAACTCTCTGAAGCTTTCTTTGTCAAATTTTAGGTTTAGTGGGTAGACAATAATTTGCTTTCTCAGTAGATGCAGGCTGTTTGTTTACTTAAATCCTTTTAAGGAATTTCTGCTGATTTTTTATAGTGATTACTTCTGATGTAGAAGAGTGAGAGTTGGTTTTAGGCGTTAATATATTTCCATGGTTGAGCTGGAGTTGTGGCTCAGTGGTAGAACACTCACCTAGTACATGTGAGGCCATGGGTTCAATTCAGTACCACATTGAAAAATAAATAAATGAATAAATAAAGGTATTGCGTTCAATTATAATTAAAAAACAAAATATTTTAAAAATATATATTTCCATGGTGATTTTAGTATGAATTGCCCACAACTGAAGAAGATGTGCTGTGTGGAGTCTGGAGTCACAGAGGGTCAGGCTGAAGGGATCTTGAAGGTCAAACCATGGCTGCTGCACTGCACTCTTCCATATGACTGCTTCACGGAGCTGTTGGGAAACTTTCAGGGCTTTAGGGCATGATGACATTGTTGTTCTGATGGTTTGGCTTGGGTTTCCACTTCTGCTCTATTTCATGGCTGTACTGAGATGATTCCAGGCTCACTGTTGTGTCATTTTGCTCTGAGTGTTGAATTTTTTTTTCTTTCTTCTCATCATTAGGGAATTGTATAACATGTTCTTCTACAAAACTAAATTGCCACATGTGCAATGGTGCATGATGGTATTCCTAGCAGCTTTGGAGGATGAGGCAGAAGAATTATAAATTTAAATGCTACCCTCAGCCTCTCACAAGGCCCTGAGGAAGTTTTTGAGTACTGTGTCAAAATGGCATATGTGCTGGGGATGTGGCTCAGTCATTAAGTGCCCTATGTTGAATCCCTGCTCATTATTTTTTCTAAATGTTTCTCACCACAAATAAATAAATAAAATAAAAATTTTTTTAAATATATTTTTATTTTTTAGTTTTTGGAGGACACAACATCTTTGTATGTGGTGCTGAGGATCGAACCCGGGCCACACGCATTCCAGGCGAGTGTGCTACCGCTTGAGCCACCTCCCTAGCCCCAAAATAAAATTTCTTGTAAGCTCATTAAAAGTGTTTTAGTGTTTCACAGTTGAATGTATAATAAATGAATTTTTGACTATGGAATTGAGGATATAGTGCCTTTGGCCACCCAGATTCCAGTTTGCCTGGACCATCATTGTGATCTGTATCCAAGACACCTGCTCTCACTCATCTTTCCATGCTGTGAAGGCCAGCCCACTGAAGCCTTCCTCATGGTCTCTTGCTCCCCTGTGCTGAGACTGTGCTGCTCAGGAGATCACATGTTTTAAGTCCTTGAGAATGGTTGTGTGTCAGTGGCAGGGGCACCTTCTGGTAGGTGATATTTTTGGCTGTTCCATCATCGAGCAGACATCATAGTATTGTTATGATTGTACATGAAGTGGCCTATTTCACACCCAAACTGTGTTAGATAGATGAGGATTCTGGGTTGCAACACTGCTTCTTTACCACACCCTGGAAATGCTTCTGTCTTAGGTTTGCTTGCACCACCATCATTACAGGCAGGAAAAAATTCTTTCACAACAGACACCAGTGCACATGTGGCCCACTCTTGACCAAAGTGTCCTTGAGTGGAACATGTCTATGTGGAACATGACCTTATGGTAGTGAAGTGATTGCTTTTCAGTAGGTTATTGACAATTCTTATACATTCATTGTTGCTATGAGATTTAGAAATTCATGTCTGCTTTTCATTAAGAAAACTGTTTTGAGACTTACAAAACTTTGCAAGGTTTTTGTTTGGACAAAGTGACATCTTTGGGTCATTGAGTTATATGTAATACATGTTCCATCTTTCCACTTACCTCATTCTGCTTTGACAGTAACCTTGAGAAATCATCAAATGTTTGTGTTTATTAATCATTGTGCGTGTTTTCTATTTTATTAATTTTGTTATGGAGAAATGCACCTGCAAATATATAGCTGTTCTCTTTGTGTAATCCCACAAGATGAATGCAATCCCCAGTTCACAAATTGTGGCAACTCAAGTGTCATTTTGTCATATGCTGTCTGTAGGGGAATCTTCTTTGTGATCGATGCTCAGAAGTCATGGGTGGAAACTGTTCTAGGCATTTCCTTAAAGAAGAAACAATAGACTTTCAGAAAGAATCAAGAGATCAGTGAATGCCGTGTTGTCTATATTAACTGTGTAGGCACAGTGACCCACTGTGGTTGGCAGAATCTCTCTAAATAGCTGAGTTC